>NW_008601153.1:55104-59407 GCF_000691845.1 Merops nubicus | reverse complement strand
AGGAATGTTTTAGGGCAAGTCTTATACCCTAATCCTCTAAAGAGTTGGGGTCTAATTTAGTAGGCTTTTTTTATGTGACAGTACAGAGGGTAAATTAAATGCATTAACAAAATTTGCAGGTGGTGATAAATTGGGAGGCACTAGAGGGGAGAGATAAATACTATAAAAGGGCCTAGAGATTAGAAACATGATCAGGAGAAAAAAAAAAAAAAAGATTAATCTTAGGGAAATGTAAGCTAGCAGATATGAGCAAAATCAACCAATGCATATATAACATAAAGCAGAGACAGCTGAAAACTTTCATTTGCCCTCATCGTTTCTTCTGTAGAATCTTGCTCTGTTCTCTTGTTTGTGTTTTTTTGTTGGTTGCAAGTTTTGTTTTTGGTTTTTTTTTTCCTTTTTCCAGGGGTTCTTTTCAAACAAAGACAACACCACCAGACCCAGGTGTCCTGTCTGTCCTACTTAGTATTGCTGCTAGAATAAGCTGCTAGAATAAGCATGTGTCCCAGGAAGAATTTCTCATGCACTTATCTATTTAAAAGGATGTGCCAGCCACACTAGATGGACACATCTGATGGATCCAATTAGTATATCCTTCTATAGTGTTTTACAGCATGTTGAAGTGTATACATGATTGATAGGCATCTGAAAAAATATTCTCTGTTAAGGCAACTATGGAATGTTAAGGCTTCTTTCAAAGACCACTGAAGTCAAAAGCAGTCTCAGCTTTACTTGAGAGATTTGGATATGGCTCTCCAGGCTCTTTTTTTTTTTTTTTTCCCCCGTCTGCTTGGCTGTGAATTCAACAGAACTGTGTGTCATTTGCATTGGGAAGGGTATTCTCACAGCTAGAAATCTTTTCTGTTAAAAAAGACAGAGCTTGGAAGAGAAGGAGAAGCTGGTATAGAGAATAAAGCAAATTCTGCACTTTTTGTGGAGTTTTCAACAGCCCAGTGGATTTTTTCCTTTTGTTAGAGTGCCAAATGTGTGGTCTATTACACAAAGCAGGACACAACCCTCTGTTCTCCTTTCCCAGAGGCAGTTACTTGTAGTGTATGGCACTTCCTTATTTTCTTCCTGGCTGTATATGTAAAGCAAAATCCAGATCGTTTGTTTACTGTACAAGACAAGTGTGAGCGTAACCTGGAAGTGCTAAATTTGGAGACACTGGTGGAAGGTATTGATTTCATATGGAGGAGGTTCAAGCTGAAGTGATCCAATGCTAATTGCTGTGATAGTGCGCAAGACTTACCTTGAAATTTCTCTGTCATGCCATTTTGTTCCATCAACCAAAATAAAGTTATCATGAGCTCTCAAAGCCATCTGCGATATATTTTTGTGATGACTGTGCAGCACTTGTATGTATCCCCAGAATGAGGGAAGCAGAGTAATTAATAGGCCTGATTTCACACAATTGAAGTACCTAGGAGGCTTTCCATCAGCTTTAATGAGAGCTGAAACATGCCTTAGCTGAGCTATATGGGGAAGGAGAAGCTTTCTAAATTACATATTTCTTTAGTTCTGAAAAAGGTTCTTTGGTGGTCATTGTCTGTTCTGGGTGGAATGCACTTTTCCAAGCCCAGACAAAAGGACTACTCTTCCCACCTGACAAAGCACATTGGCAAGATAAGGAGACAATAAAATAAACTCCAGCCTCTCCAGCTCTCAGGCTATTTGTTCTGAAAAAGCTAGGGAAAAACTGAAAAAGGACATGGTTTGTGATATGCCAGAGTCTTAGTAACTTGAAACTCCTGCAGTCCCAAAGGCCTTGAAGGAGAATAAACGCCAAACTCAGGGATGCCTACTCCTTCAGCAGTATCCTGCTTTCATACCAAAGTGCTCCAGCCCAAAGGGATCAGTTAATCATAACTAGGGGCACGGGATCCCTGAGGCTGTTGAAACCAGGGATAAAAGCAATAGTAGATTCCACAGCAGGTTATTAGGCCAGCCATACCTCCAGGCAACAGCGGTGCAGGTAGTAATAGGAAAGTCTAACAGAACAGAGAAGAGCTGTGTCTCCTCCTCACACAGAAACTAAAATAGATTACTTGGACAACATCCAGGAGGAGAAGCCCAAACTCTCAACACACACCTAAATTCTCCTTCTGCCTCAGCAACAGTCACACTCCCTCAGTGAGCAGCAGCAGGGATCAAAACTCTGACAGGACTTCTCCCTGCCTCTGCTCAGTACACCAAGGTTGCCTCAGTCTCTTCCAGACTCATTTGCAAATAGCCAGCTCCTCTGCAGGTCTCAAGTGTGTCTAGACATTGGCTAATCCCTTCCCTTGTGCCAGCTGGGTGACATCAGCATACTGAATATTGCTACAAATCTCTGCATGAGCCAGGTCTTGCATACACATCATGTGCCTTTCCCATGCTACTTTGCTGGAATCACTGCAGAGAGGGAAATGCTGCCAAGGGCTAGTTGTTAGGGTCTCTCTGGAGCATGAAGATGACAACTTCAGAGAGAAATTTTGGGCATCAGTGGTGGACTTGCCAAATAATGGTCATTGCTATGCTCCTTGAGGAACCACTGTGGGTTTTGTTTCTTTGGCTGTACTTAGCAGGAGCTAATCTAGCCATTCCAAATGTATTTATATCACTGTATTAATGACCTTTTGAGGCCTCTAAGTTTTGATTACATCCAGGTAAACCTGAGGATTCAGGAAGCTGCTACTTGCCACAACAGTAACTTCAGTGATCTCCTGCCACCTGGATGATTGTTTACCAGTATACAAGGCTGTCAGCATCAAACTGCCAATCTGCTGAACACTGGCTTCCTAAATGCTGTTCTAAGTTCAATGGCATTCTCAGCCTCTATTGTGTATAAAAGAAAGAAGAGAGCTTGTCAGAATAAAGCCATTTAGTGCATACTCAGAAATACCTTTAATTGTTCCATGGCACTTAAATGCTTAGAAAAATCTTGAGGTCAATAGATTGATCTCACCGAGTCATCTGTCTCCCATTTATTCAAATGTTCATGCTCAGCACAGTAATTATCTCAGGACCTTTACATTGGCTGTTAGAAGTATCAGAATACCAAAATGGTGGCTGCACCCCTTTTTCTAAATAAGGTTGTTGTGGCCCTTTGTTGCTGTGGTAGAGTGCAGAGAATGCTGCAGATGGGGAATATTTGGGGATAAGGCTGTCAGCTTTCACAGAAAGGGAGTGGATCTCCGTGGTGTTACTGGACCTATAAAAATCACCTTATTTTCCAGGAGACAATGTTCACTCACAACTTGCAGTACTTGTATGTTACAGAAGAAAACAGAACTTGTCACTGTCTGCTTGCTCAGCACATCGATCTGTCTAGCAATCTAATATCCTGCCTGCAAAAGTTGCCAATATTGAAATCTTCAGACGATGAAAGAACCCCACATCGCACCTCACCAACTGCTCAACCTCACCAATTGTTCAGCAGTGCATAAGTGGAGAAAATCTCCTTGTTGATCACCTGTCATGATCAATTCAGGCCTTGGGCCATGTGATTTAATTGCTTTTAACATCGTCTTCAGTTTGAAAAAGTATAATTTGTAAAAATGATCTCTTAACTTTGTCTTCCTCCACACTGAGGGGCAGCAAATACTGGAAGCAGAAACAACCATGCAGGCACCAACATTGAGATGAGTTAATTAGGTTTAAAACGTATACCATTTTAGTCAAATAAATTAAAGCTGACTTTTTGCATCCATATAATGATAAAACTAGGTTTTTTTATCATCTCCTGCATTGTTATACCGATAAAAAGCCACCCATACAGATGACTGAACACTGCAGTTTACAGTATTAACAAGTTTTTTCCACCCTTCTTTTTTTCATAACAGGCTTTCATCCCTGAATATTTGAGACATCCAAAGCAATATATTTTAACAAACAAAATTAGGCAGATGTATCATCCACTGTGGGATTTGAACCCATTGTCACTGGGGAGAAAGCTGCAATTTAATAGATGAAGACGTCAAACGACGTTATAGGAGCTTTTGTGATTGCATATTTATCACAGTGTCATAGGGGTCCCTAGCAAACTGAAAGATTTCACTGTTTATTCACAGTGAAGACACTTAATTAATGACTGGGCCTAATCAGCCTGTTTTATTATTTACAGGGATTCCAACATGGCTTAGCTCAAACAGTATGCAAACAAACCATCCTCACCCTGCTCTAATTAATAATTCTGAACCAGACTCACAGAGTGGCACTGTCAAGTAGCTCTTTGGTGATTTACAACACCTCCTCCACTGCATTCACATTGCCTGCATGCAAATGAGCTGCTACCCCTGCAAATCCTTCATTTTAAAATACA
>NW_008601153.1:0-55073 GCF_000691845.1 Merops nubicus | reverse complement strand
ACAGGAATGCCCTTATCTTTGCACATGACTTAATGGAGACAAATGTCTGACTTGGGCAGGTTTGTGGAGACCTTCATGGACACACACCTACACAGGATGTCATTTCAGAAATGTTTAGGAGATGGAGAAGAAAAATCCTCTATTGCCGCTGGCACAGTTGCAGAAGCTGAATTCTTTCACTAAGTTGTCAACTCCAACCTCTCTAAAAAGTGATTGACTGCCCATTGTCTGGCACTTGGTAAATTCATTTCCATTGCTGCTAAATAGGTGAAACGTAAGGAAAATGTATCACAGAGGGCAGAAAATTGTTATGAAATCAGTCGACTCCAACTTCACGGGTAGGTACTGGATGATCTCGCTGGGTAATTAGATCCCATACTGGTCTGAGAATGGAAAGAAACAGATTTTCTTCTACAAGAGGTTAGGAGTGAAAATCACCATAACAAAAATATGAGTGGGAATTAATGAGAGTTATTTGCATCTACAAACGATTGAAGAATGTTTCACATTTTCAGGTGGATTTCCTATCTGCAGTGGAGAAACTGAGGAAAGGAGACAGTGAATGATCCAGTCAGGAAGATACGCTGCCAGCTGGGGATGGCGCCAGCGGATTCACACCAGCAGGCCTCATTTTCTCTGAAAGAGACTTCTGAATACAGTGGGAAAACATTATTAGAAGAGCGATATACGCCAGATGAAAATAGCTCATGACTGTGAGTCATCCCGCTTGTGACTGCTTCCTATTCCATTGTGAGCCACACTGGAGAAACACTGTGAAGCTGCACATCAGCAAGAGAAAAGATCTCCCCCAGACCTGTTAGCTTCAATGCAAAGTCAGTGCTACATCAGTATCTATAGGAGTACCTGTCATATTTGTTCAGCTCTATGTGGTTTTGGGGCTGAAAGGTGGAAGTTCTGTAGCAGGAAGCGTATGTGCACATATGTATGGTTAGCTAAGTTTGTACATGTTCCCAGGCAAAGCTGGATTTAGTGTAAGGTCAGGGGAGTTAAACTACTAATAAAAAATAAACTGCCTATTATACAGTATGCAGCTTCCCAGCCCTGGAAGGCGGGAAGCTCTGCAGCTTATGGAGGGCAGATGTTTCTCCAGAATCCACATTGCACTGGGTGTCTCGTCCTTCACAAAGGTGGTACTGAAAAGAAGTAATTATTAAAGGCTCACTGTCAAAGTGAACTGAAGCTCCCTATGCTGGTGCCACCAAGGTGTTTCGTGTTCAGTAATCTCATTAATGAGATGGATAATGGAATGGATTGAATTTATTAAACATGGAGATGATACCAGCCTGGGAGAGGCTGCAACACATTGGAATACAGGATGAAAGCTCAAGATTATCATGACAAATTAGAGAAATGATCTGAGGAAGAAAAAAAAAAAATCAATTAATTTACTAAAAGTAAGTGTGGAGTGCTACATTTAGAGTATTGTACAGAAATAATGAACCACACAAGTACAAGGTAGGAAATTAATTTCTCTGCAGTCATTCTGCAGAAGACGGTCTAGGCCTTATAGTAGAATGGAAATTGAATATGAGGGAACACAACTGTGGGAAAAAAAAAAGAAAAAAGAAAGAAAAGGCTCATACTGCAAGCACTGCAAGTAAAACAAATGAAGTAGTTCTGTCATTCTCATAAATTCTAGTAAAACTTTAGCTTAGGTGATCTTTCTGTCTTCAGCACTGTGTCTTGACTTGTGAAAGTCCAGAGGATTGGTGAACTGGAAATGAAGGCTCTTGACTAGAAAAAAACAAAACAAAACAACTCAAAATCAGGCTGCATAAGCCTGAAAAGACTTGAAGAGAAAGACTGTGGTCATCTCCAAGAGAACTTTGCTGAAAGGGATAAAATAGATTGTTTCTGTGTTTGCTGGTAATGAAACAAGGAGAAATGGGTTTATTCCTAAGTGAAGCAAATTTTAGGCCAGACATCAAAAAAACTTTTGACCTGGAAAGGCAGTTTAACATTGGAATAGATGCCCTGGAGAAATTAGAAAAAGTAGGTGAGAAGGCACAGGGCGATAGTATCGAACAGGAATGGTTTAGGTCTAGTTAACTCTGCAGTGAATGAGGGGAACGAAATAGTAGAGATTGTGACATCCCTTGCTTCCTGGCACCTAGTACAGATTATGACAGAAAGTGGATTATACAAGAAACAGCTGTTTCTGACCATCGTGTGATCCCTTTGGGCTACAGAGTCAGAAAGACTTTCACAGGTAAGACTGATTGCAGCCAGCACATGGGAGAATTGCTATGGGTCCTTTAAACATTTATCTTTCTTCAAGTGTATTTTGAGAGGAGAAAATGTCCCAAAATCACAAAGTGCTTTTCAAGTGTAAAAATCTATGTCTTAGATGACACTTGTTTTCTAACAAAGGAATTTGTTTATATTCTTGAACATCTCCCAGAGCTCTTTTTCCACGTGTGAATATAGAACATTCACATTGTTTTTATTAATACAATCTCAACTTGTTATTTTTTATGGTAGGGCATAAGCTGTGGCATTAATACAGAGAGATTTCCTAAAGCACTCCAATAGCTGTGTCTGTTTTAATCCACTTTGTGTCATAACCTGTACTAGATGCAAGGAAAACAATGATGACAAGGAACAAGGAAAATCAGCTGAAGTGGATGTCCATCAACAGATTAACTAGATTTATAGCTATAATTAGCAGCAGAGATATCAAAAGGAATAGTAAACAATTACAGGCCTGAGCACTGGGAACAAAAGAGAAGTCAAATTAGTAGGAAGAGGGTTCTCAGGAGGTGTCTGCAAAGAGATGGTGGGCAGTGAGCAGTAGCCTAGGAAATGTAAAGACAGAGGACCCAAGTATGCAAGCTGACTTCCAGGCCAAGCAAGGAGTGGTCCAACTAGCTTAGCACAAACAAGCTGCCAGATTTAGGGAACGATGCTTGGTTAAGCTTTGTTTTGCCTTTCTAACCTGAAACTACTAATGATTCCAGACCTTTTGTCCAGAAGATTATGTTTGACTTTTAGAAAGGCTGCCATACGTCACTGCAAATCTCTTTTGTATGTGTTACTGATGGCACAGTACGGACAGAATTCTAGGACAACTGAGATGGACTGAAATACCCCACAAGAGCCAAGGAACTACAGTGAAAAATACTTGTAAGTTAAAGGTATCGAACTATATACAAAAATTACAAGTCTGCAAGTCTGCAATGGCGTAAGAAAAAGGAACAAAGAAAAAAAGACAAAATAAAGAATGTGAAACTGTCTATACATAGAAAGTTATTTTTATTCAGTGGCTCAGCAACGTCTATTAGAATTTGTGAAAAGCTTTGGGGTATCTGGGATTTTAAATAGTTTTTTTCCATCACAGTCAACTTATGGGCAGAGTTTTCTTAGATTTAGAAAGGAAACAGGGCATAACTGGGTAAAGCAGACAGCCAAATGGACCATTTATCAAAATGTTATGCACTCAGCTAGATAAAAATTATTAATTTGTATCCATGCTATTAAGAACTGTCAAGCCCCAAGTCAGGTTGGCAATTCTCAAGTTTGAGAATTCAATTTATAGTTTGCAACATTAAATTAAAAAGTCCCCCTTTGTGTCAGTCTTCACTAATGTTTGTAGATATAACAGGGACATCTGGCATCAGTAAGCTTGCTTCTCAGTTATTGCTCTTCTTGGCTTACAATAAGGTTGAGAAGCAAGCAGAAATACAAAGTTGTCCCTTCTGCTTGAGGTTTTTGCCATTCTGAGGCACTGCAGAGGGCTAACTCAAGGTCTGCCACACTCACAGCATGGTCCCTGGGCACCACTCTGTACCTCTGTGAAGACAAGACCTGAGAGAGTGACATGGACATTTCTCTGCTGTCAGGGACCTCCCGTGGACAGGGTGATAGAAATAGGGAGCCAAAACTTTCCTTCTGCTGCTTGATGCAAAGAGGTAAATAGCCACAGGCTCTCCAAATCCAGTGGTAAGAGAAAGTCCACAGATATTGTATACACTGGGAAAGGTAGAGTAAAAGGTAAAGTAAAGGTGGAAAGAGGGAGACTTTCTTCTGTGGGCTTTTCTGATGGGTCCTCTTCACAAACTGCCGAGTTGTCTCTAGTAAAGGTTTGGGTAGTTGATGGGCTTATCAGCTTCTCTTGAATGTCTGGCAACTGATTTATCTGCAGGTATACAGTATAGGTGGAGAGTTCCAAAATCAACGTCTTGCATTTGTGAGATCTAGAATCAGATTGTAAACTTATTTAGGGTCCTTTCTGGGCCTTAATGAAAAAGTTTACATACATAATTTTAAAAAACTGATGGTTTTACTTTTTTACACGAAAGCCAACAAAGAATGTGATAGCAAACACAATGTAAAACGTGGCATGGCAGCTCAGGTGCTAGCTTTTGCAGGGACTCCGGGAGTGTTCAGTACTTCATGGAAAAGAAAAACACTCTGGTGTTACTCTTACTGTGGGAATATTTGGTCTATCCCCACCCATACTTCATAAATAAACTCTCTAAAATCTTGTTTTACCATTCCACCTCAGTAGTGCTGTGTAGTAGCAGTATAACAAGTTGCTAGCTGTTACTGATTACTTAATATAAGAAGTTTCCATACAGATTTTTTTTTATATATATATATATGCTAAAACCCATTTGACTTATTTTGTGTTGGTCCCTGCTCTTGGTGGAAAAAAAAAATTTTCAAGGTAATTTTTCTGTTTTTCAATGTATAACAAATTAATGTTTGTAAATTTTTAGTATTATCTGCGTAATTAACACCTTACATTGTTCTTCTTTTATACAGTAGTCTTCCCCTAACCTTGCATTGTTTTATATGCACAAGCATGTGTGCATGTACATGGAAACACATGTACTCCAAAAATTTTATTTTTTGAGGAAGTAGCTGAGACCTCCACCAGCTTAGAAGCATTTGAGCTGTCATGGGGTATGTGGGTCAGAGAATTAACATTCTCATCACAGATGCCAAGATGACTGTCTTGGAGACTGTCATCTCTTCAGTTCTTATCCAGTTCTTATCTAAGGGACAACAAAAGGAGTGGAGATCAACAGATCCACACATAGACTTCTCTGCAGCTCTGAAGGGTTATTACTGCATCAGACAGGGCAGCTTGATTTCTATGGGTCTTTTGATCTAGCTGAATATACCAAGATGATGACATCTTCCACAGTAGCTATCCACAGTACTCTCAGATTTTCCCCATAAAGACTGTATGAACACTGTTGGAAAACACAGACATGTTTTTCATGGGTTCCAGCACCAGGAGTGAAAGCAAAGCTCCACAAACAGCCATAGCCATTACTTTACAGTTTGCAGGAATGGGAACAGCACAAGTCCTTGGGTGGACAGCATTTGGGTGCTGCTACAAGATCAACTACGGTAGTATTATTGCAGCTGGTGGGAGACCATGCTGCAAATCTCTTAGCTGATTTGCAGTCGGTCACCTGGTAGTCCTGGAGAGATGACTAAAGCAGAGGCCAAAGCTTCTTGCCCTCTGGAGTGAAAAGTATGCTTCTACAGATAGCTTGCAGAGAGCTTGATGATAGCACTACATCCATAACACACTGATGTAGTACTTAATGTGTAATTTTACCCTTGCAGATCCAGCATCTGATTCCTTAACTCCTTTTCAGGTAAACTTTCCACTGATTTCTGTTAGACTTATATTCTGAGAGATGTTGATGATATAGCTTACCTTTTCTAGAAATCTCTGTTACATCTGATGCCAAGAGCTCTCCAGAGAAAGAAACTTCCAAAGCTAGGTCCCTTGCTAGAGAACACTGGTTTGAGTCCATTTGTTTCAATAAAACCCAAACCTCTTCCAGTTAACATCAGCAGACTTGATGCATATGGGAGAAAATGGTGAGGAAAAAGACAATTATTATTCTTAGTTCTTATGTAATTTCTTTCATGAATATTCAATTTCTAGGTACCTGCACAGGGAAGACAGCTCTGTGTGACAATGCCCTCACATAAAATTTTAATTTAGTATATAAAATATCACCACCACTTTTTTCTATGAGGCTATTATATATCTGATATATACAGATATAGAAATATATGTACAAAGAAAATGAAAAAGGACAGTAGCCAATAAAAATGTATCATCTGATTATGGTCAAAGTTAAGTTCGATTAACAGGGCAAAATCATATTTAATGTCGTGTTTGTTACAATATGTAATACTTCCCAAAAAAGTATGTAGTTTTCCAAAATAAACATCTACACGAAATTCTGAATTAAGGCTTTCTCTCAATCTTTAGAAATCAGTTTCTCTTTTATACATCATATTCAATATTAGTATGAAAAGAAAAATTGCATAGCAACCACAACTGAGACTGTATCAATTCTGTATTCTACTTTTTGGTGCAATGCATGCTTGTGGTTACATGATTATGCTTAATCATTCCTGAAGAAATTCAGTCTTAACAATTATATTCCTACAGAGCCTTTCAAAGTTGCCTATGTAAAATTACTAAAAATAATTATCCAAAAAAAAATGGCTATATCCAATTAATCCCACAGCAGTTAATAAAGCACAAAATGGTTGGTGAAATCACAGGACGAATTTCAGAATTCCTTTAATAAAGATTAAAAACCACAATGAGAATATAAACTTTTTTTTTTTTTTTACAAGGTGAATGACAGTTTAAAATCATTCCTCATCTATCCATAGTGAACTCTCTACCTCTGAGACTCTGGATGAATATTACTGTGAATTTAAGCAGGAACTGAATCATGACAAAAAATTGCACCTTTGAATATGCCATCTCAAAATAATCTTCCCTTTTTTTTTTTGAGCATCTGGCAATGACAGTAAATAAATGCCAAATACCTATTACTGAATTGCATTTTATTGGGATGAAGTTACAAACTTCACATGGGCAACAGGGGTGATGTACCTTTAGAAGATGCTGTTCAATGTCTGACTGTCCTTTGAGAGTTTATCTAAGGAATGGAAAGGACTGAGAAACAAGGCTTGGACAGGAGGCAGAAGCTCTGAGGAGACCTTGCAAGGGACTCTTCCTAGTGACCTGCTAAAGAGCAAAGGTTATATAGTGATGTTAGCAAAGTGCAAGGAGCTACCACGTAGATCTGTCAGAGTCATCATAGAGTAAGACCAAGAAGGCTCGATACTGGAGGGCCAGGAGCAGGAATCAGACAGAAGCAAGAAAGAATAAAAGACATGATTTAATAGCTCAAGAGACTATGGGAGACATGCTTACCTGTAGGGCAGCCCCTGGACGTATCAGTCCATCAGCAGTGGTCCATGGACCAGTAGCCAAGTAAGTCCTTGTCTCCTCCCTGGAGTGAGAAATAGCTGTCAGACCTGAGTGACTGCAGTGGATGACTGGAAAAGTGCTTAGGGAGATGCACTGTTCATCAGAAAACACACTGTCCAGGAGTACTATATCCAGATGTGGGGCACATTACTATTTGCAAACTAGGAATGATTTGAAGAATTGAGGGATCCCCCAGGTGTGAATTAGGTTGATCTATCGCATCAAACTGCAGCAGTAAAACAATTCTGAAGACTATACACTCTTAAGCTAAGAATCAAATGGAAGCTGGTGTAAAGAAAAACAAACAAATACAAATAACTACACCTACTTTCAAACATTTCTGTTTTTTAATCCATGTATCTGTTCACTATTTTGCCCATATTGAATTGGATCATCTTTAGCAGGTGGCAGGAAAGTAGAAAAAAAATGTTATGAGCTTTGTGTATAAAACTGATTTCAAGCACATTTTCTCCCATGCAGGCTCAGGAGTTATTACTGATTCAGAAATTAATGTTTAGAGAATGATGAAACATTGGGATGTGTGTACACTCTATTGACAGAGTTGAAAAGTATCCTTTTTAACAATTTTTCCTGAAGACTGGAAACTGAAAGTCATAATTTAAAGAAAGGACTCGTGGCTTTAGCCACGCCTCTTATGGCTCATTTCCTCAATAGCAGGGATAAGTGCATTATTCCACAGTAACTAATTATGTTTTCTACCTCCCTTTGTTCTTCTGCACTGTGTCATTAGTTCTGTTCTCTTATGCAGTTAGACACTGAAACATACTTGAAGTGGGGGTGTGGGCAGAAGGTTGTTAATTGCCTGCCTGATATTCTGGCTATCCTGTGAAGAACTAAGAGTAAATCGCTCGAAGGGAGCCAATCATGGAAATACAGAGATCCTGTGGGGTTTCTTAAATCTCACCTGTGATGAGAAGCCATTAGAAGAGAGAGGTCGAGAGCGATCCTCCTCCTTGAGACAAGTGCCTTTTAGAAGATGACTAAGGAGTTGAGAGACCTGTCATTTTCCCCTTTGAAAATGCTGCTAATGGACATTGGCTGTGTTTGTAGCACTCTGAAGCTGTTGCTTGTAGATTAAACTACTAGCCGCAGGGCAAAGTGAAGACAAAATGTTTTCACTGGTTGACCTTTTATATTACAGATCCTTTTCTTTTCCTTAGTTGTCAGAAAGGTAGGATTTTACATGACCTTGATGAGACCTTGAAGTGGCAGAAGTGTGTGAATCCCAGCTGGGAAAACACCTAAATATGAAGAGCATATGGTATATGCTTCAGTATAATTTGTAATTTTAAAAGAGTTTTCTCCAGATAGCCAAGATAAAAATGTTATTTTTCCCTTCCTTTAATAAAGCCAAGGGAATAGGGTGCAAGGTCATTGTTTTTCTTAGCAAAAGAAAAAGTAAAGGAAAACGTGAGCATCTTTGACAAATCACACAACTGATAATGACATTGCTATCGTGCTATTGTGCTCCTAGTCCAAGTAAGGTTCAGTGTTGGCTTTATCAAGATGAGGAAGATGAGTTTCCTGGAGAGTAGCAGAGAAATAATAGGCCAGGCCATCTATTTATCTATCTTTGGATATAACAAAAGAGCATCAGCAAATTATGCTTACACAGATCTCATGGGAGTGCTTTGACTTTGGCATTATACCTTTTGGAACATGTCTTTAGAAGATGACAGGTCTCTTTGTCAGTTATGCCTCTCTGTCTGATGGATAGAAGAGGTTGACTATAGGGAGCACCTGGCTGTGCGTATTGCTGATGTTGGCATTTTGAATACATCCTGAAGCATGCAGGGAACACTGAAGTGCACAGCACTCTGAAGCACATCTTGCTCCCTTTAAAAGACTGGATCAGCCACAAGGCTTAAAGTGGGGAGGAAGATATGCATCTAGAATATGACCTAGGTAACAGCTCAATGGATATTTTGGCTGATGAAGAGCTGTCCATACTACCAGAATCCATGGCTGGTCCATGGGTAGCCTACAAAGGGCTGAAGACTGAACAAGGCTGGAACATGCCATCTGTGGGAGATGACTATGATACCTGAGAACAGTGTTGAAAAGATGAGAACTAAGCTGCAGTGCCAGAGGTAGTTTTGGATGAGATTTGTTATCTTCAGCAGCATCAAAACAACACAGAACTAAGTTTGAGGGTATCAGAGAAAACATGATTTAGTAGATTGATACAGGTGGAGGAGGAAAATGCTGTGGAAGGAAAGATCCCATCTCCCCCTGCAGAGCACAAATTGTTTTATTCACTATGTTTTGGCATCTGCATGTCTAAGTAGAGGCCTGGGAATTTCTATAGGAAAGGAATTTCATTTAAAAGTGACCATTCACAAGGAAAGGGCACCTAGGTACCAGAAAACCAGCCCTACCTGCCCTAAAATCATTACTGCTATATCTGACCTCATTAAAAAAGATTTTAATTTCAAGTCTTATTTTGCCTAATTCAGTTGTCCCAACTGATTGTATGATGGCTTCAGTTAAGACACAACAGATCTCCAGTTTTGAGAACCTTGGCTGTCGAAAAAGAGTTTTCATTCAGGTCTAGATTAAAGTCCAAAAGAATGCACCTCAAAGCCTACCACTGCTCTAGGTGCGTAGCAAAGGTTGTTGCAGGTTCTGCAACCTTCATGCACAATCAACATCACACGTTGGAATCCATGGTCCCTGTAATACTGATTTTTTCCTCTACTTTCTTAAGCATTGGAAAACGCTTCAGTTCCTTCCACTCCCACTCTTACAATCTCACAAGGTGATATTCTACTCATCAGATGAGCTGCTGGTAAAAATATAGTCATATTCACCTTGCATAAAACTATACTGATCCTACTAGGGATCTGACTTCCAAGTGCATTTGGATACTGGATTTTTCTGTTGGAAACAGTGACTTCTGGGCATGGAATGTACAAGTATAACAGCTACCAGACTGTCCTTGACCTGGAGCTTGTTTTTTCAGAATTGATGGACTCTCATGTCTCTCATCAGTACTGAAAAGACTGGATTTTGCAGACAGGAAAACCATGATAAGAAATGGAAGTAGGTGTAGGGGAGTGCACACATAAAGACGTTACTATAAGCAAGCTCCAAGGCATGTACACACCTTGACTGATATCCTGCCTCAAATTAAATCAGTTATAAAGCTGTGTTTTCAGCAGAATATGGTTTTCATCTTTGCCCGTTATGTATAGTCCATCTCAGTCTTCACTACACATTTCATTGCTTGTTTTATGTTGAGAGATTATGTAGCCAAACTCTATATCCATGTTTTTTAGCTTAACAGACTGTAGAAAAATATTTTTCATAAAAATATGAAGGAATATGAGGAGTCAACATATCACAGGAAAAAGACAGCAAAATTATGTATTTAACATTGCAGTTTAGTTAGCCAAACAGATTAACATTTCTACCGTGCTCTTACCTATAAAAAAAAAGCACACAACTCTGTTTAATACCCATCAAAAGATTATATTTTGCAACAAATATCAATGTGTGGACTGGAATCACTGAATAGGATTAAAAGAGGATAGTGATACTGAAAATCCTGTACATAACAGCAAGATTGTTCCCTCAGCAGTGCACATTGACAGCTGGGGTCTGAGAAGATTCAGACACAGGAAATTTCAGAACTTACTCAATACATTAAAAGCAAAGTTTTCCTAAAAGCAATGGTAAGTTTTGAGAATTAGACTGAGTTTTGGGTCTCAGTCCCATATAGTTTAGTAAATTTTTGAGAGATGCTGTTAACCCTGAGCCCTAAAATATTGTTATGACATTATCATTGAAACCAGTGAAATGTAACAAGAGTATGACCAGCCACCCAAGGTTAATGCTGCAGATCAAACAAATGGGCTGAAGAAACTTGGGAAACAAGGAAGGACCCTGTTTCTAGGTAAGCTCCTTTCTTTATGTGAGGTGTTCATGAGCTGTGTGGGTTTATATTCCTGGTGAGAAGTGGAAATCACAGCAGAATAGGCCATTAGGAGAGGACTTGGCCCCTTCACAGTCAGCTGGGATTTGCTCAAAAGGTTTTACTCAGCAGCTAAGTTGGACAGTTCAGCATTTATTCAGGTCAGCAAGTGATGAATATGAATGGGGAAGGTAAGTAGCAGCAACATGCTAAAAGATGGACAATATGAAGTATTATTCATCTACTTTGGGTAGAAGAGAGTGGTGCAGACAGCAAAGGGACCTATTGTAGATTGCTTCTCTGTGTTGGTCTGTTTCCTTTCTCTCTTTTTATTCTTTCCCAAATAATGTCCTGTTTGAATAAGCCTGTTTGATTCATGCTTGTGAGCAGGGGATATATTGCTCACTGACTGTTCTGACAGCTTGATTTGATTTCTCTCTGGTTTTGGATGATGTCTCAAGATGATGTTAAAAATGGATATCTGAAGTGCTGGGGCTTAAACCCCCAGCCCTGAATGAGGGTTGGCATATGGATGATGTCCACAACCAGGCAAGAAAGACCTTCCTGATTGGTTTTCACCCAGCTGGACAGGTCTGTCCAGCCTTGGGTGGGAACTAATGAGGAGACCACCACCAGGTGCCCCTACATTCCACATTAACTTGGAGGCAGGTCAAGAAGCCACCTCTATAAGAGCTGATTCTGCTGGCAGTGGATTTGGGAGGCTTGCTTATGTAGTGCATGTATTGTGTGGGGATTCTGGTTATTGGAATGGTTCCCTGGCTCTTCATGGCAAGTGGAATTCCCAGAATGGCAAGATCATGAGCTTCGATCTGGGAAACTACTACATAAATGGGCTGATTGTCTGGCTGATTCCATCTCCCATGCCATGGTTCCTTGGCCAGCTCGCTCCTTTCTTCACATCCTTTGCATGGGTGAGTGCACTGACTTGTTTCTTTCTATGGTTGTCTGGCACTTTAGATCTCTGGTGCATGATATGGTATCGGAGGAAGGAGTTTGGCTGCTGCTCTGCCTGTTAATGATAATATCATTCTATATTGGATGAGTGGTCAGCAGAAGAACATCTAGACACAGAACCTAGTCCTTCTTGTTGCCAGTGGGAGCTTGGCAAAAGGGTTACCCAATGAAATAGTATACATTAAATGAAACTGTCTCCCATGTACCAGCCAGCTATACTAAATATCCCTTTAGAAATCTCTCCAGTACCTTTAATTTCAAGGAACCTGTTATAAACACATCTAATACAAAGGAAAGCATTCATCTACTATAGTGAAGTCACCTCTGGAGTGCAACACAAGAGCTGTAACCATTTGAAGCTGTAGGATGAGGAAGTATATCAGCAGCACGTAGCTGATTCCTTTCATTTTCTACACAATACCATGCTGAAGTTTCTACAGATAAGCAAATAATAAAACCCAACATTGTATGGCATCTCCTTCATGTGGGTGGCAACAAACAGCATAAGGTTTATTATAAATATTATTAATGTATTTGAAAAAGACATCTCTTGCATTAATGTTCTGAAGCATGTCAAGTTAATATGACTATTAAATTTTTTTCAGATACTTTTCCAGCATCCTGAAAAGGAACCAAGAAATTCATTTTTTCTCATTTTGTAGCATTTGTCATATGCTGGTGTCTGCAGACAGTTTACTAGAAATATCCCCATAAACGCTGAGGTGTCTGAGTAAAGATTTTGTGGAAACAGAGTTTGCAATTACAGCCCTGTGAAATCCTGTGTTGATTTCACACACACTTTCTAGAGTGATCCCATTGGGCTCAGTTCACAGGGTTTTGCAGCTTCATCTCAGAAACCTCAGTAAAAATCCATTTAAATCAGTGCATTTTTTTCTTAGCCTGCTGTCATTAAAACATTCCCCCAAAAGTCCAGTTCTACATTTTGCTTACAAGGACCTCTTAGGTTTTATTCTAGAGGCTTTTTAATCCCCTCTCCTCAGCTCTTCTTACAGCTGAGATTTTCCCAGAAATTGACTGTTGGTCCCATCCCCATGTGGCACTGTGGGGTTGGGAGGACTGGTAGGCTTCACCCACAGCCCCAGAGCTACTTAATTTGCTTCTCCTTTCTCTGTAGGAAAGGCAGGGATGGATCAATCTGCAGAACTACCCAAGTTATCATTCTTTAAAATCTCCCTCTTGGGGTGGACGTATTACTTTGGGATATTTCTCTGGTTCTCCACCATTCTTGAGTAAGGTAAAACAGCCAGTGAATCTCTACTTTTATACTAAAAGCCTGTAACTTAAAGTGTCCTAAACCCTGATGTTTATGAAAGTTAAAGGAAGTGGACAATCCATGATAAAAATAGGTAGCGGTATAAATCAAATCACATTATCTTTCATGAACTTTGCGTATATAAATGTGGGGTTGGGGAAAGGAAGGAAAATGGTGTTATGATAGAATTTGTTCACAACATCTTTACTGATTAATGCCCACATTAATCAGTAGCATTTAGGTAAAATAGCTGCTTGCTCTCTAAAAGCAACATGCTCTCATTTGATACATTATCAGCAACACTGAAGGGCAGTGTTTGCTGGAAGCAATGAAAACAGCACCAGCTCTGAACTGAATAGCTGCTTTTCTCTCCCTTAGAGGCAGAAGGATTTTCCTTACCCAGGGAGAGAAAGAAATCTTTTCAGAGAACCAAACTTTGTGCCAGGTTCTCTGGAAGGCATCATGGGGTGTTTTGAATGACCTGGAGAGATCATGTCGCAAGGGTAAGCCTAGCAGGCACTGAGGGCTGAGGAGAGAGCACCTCTCCACCACTCCAGGTGCTGGCATCTACACTGCCACACCAGACAAGCACACCATGTGCAACAGGTTGTCACTTCAGGGGATGCAACATCCTCTTTTCTTTCTCTTTCTTTCCTCTGTTCACTTTCACCACCTGCTCTAAATGTCTCTGACAGTCCCAGTTGAACAGCCCTGGCCTAGTAAAGTCTCGCTCTGCAGGCAAGAGAAGCACACCTGAACTCTTTCCTGAGTCCAACAGCTCTGCTTATTAATCAACCAGACAGTTCATGTCTGAGAGACATAAGGGCATCTCTCTTGGGGGGAGAACAAGCTGCTTCCAGGGAGCTCTCTTCTACCATCTGCCCCTGTGAAATCTAGGAAATGGGATTTTGGGAAGCAAATTCAGTACAGATGTATAACACATGAAGGTCTATTGACTTCAGGGTATATTTGTATTGCATTTAGCCCCAGGAATTTAAACCACAGACAGCTTTTCCTCCTCTCTCCATTGTCACTCTGATGTAGATGTCAGCAGACACACACCATGCCAGCTAATTCAGATTTCAGTACAATTGTCAGTGGAGTTGGATTATGTTTTGTCATTTGGTATGCATCAGTTTGCTTCTGCAAGGAAGCAGTTTATATGATACACACAAGAGGGGCAACCATTACAAAAACTGTGTTATTTACCAGATTAATATTCCTAGCCAACTATGTGACTTGAGAGTTTCACTTGGATCTACCTGACCAGAAAACACTCTTGATGGTACTTTGGGTTGTAGCTGGTAAAATCCAAAGGCACTGGGGGGGAAAAAAAAAAAAAAAAAAATAAAAACAACCAACCAACCAAACACCACAACTCAATATATAACTTCTGTAAAATGTGTTTGGAATAGTATTTCTAAACAACTTCTTATCCCATGCATAAAAGGGACAGAAAGCATTACCCATGGAAATGTCATGCTGTCATAGTTGGTGTATCTCTGGATTTGAAGTATAGAGTGCAAAAGATCTTTAACTGATACTAGTTAGGAAAGAGGGAGATTGCAGTACCTTCCTTCTCTCAGGCCATCTGTTCACAGAGTAAGCAGTAGCCAGCAGACAATCCTTTCTTAGACAGTACTGAAGGAATGGCTCTAGGGCTGCACTCATTTAGTTCACCACATCTGAGTCTGCACTCATTTACCCACTGTAATATGTTCCTCTTTCACTTCCCCTTCTCTCAGACAGAGATATATTTCTAAAACAGGCAAAGGAACAAGTAAGGCATTCTTCCACATACACCTGCCCTGAAGAGGACAAAAAACCTAAGCAGCATGTGGAAATGTTAATCATATTTGATGCACTTGTGGAAGGAGCTTGGATATGACAGTGCTGAGTATGGCACAAGCACTTGAATAAACTGTACCATGAAGATTAAATCTAAGCAAATGTGAAGGGAAGGGCTTTTTTTTTAAAAAAAAACAAAACATCCTGAACATGCTGGGGTTTCTTTGGTTAGCACCTACTGAATTAAAATACATGGAAACTGAGAAGTACTAGCTTTCTATTCTAGAGTAAGGCCCCTTATGCCTGCAATTAAAGGAAGAGTTTTTTCCACTTCACTGATCCTTCAAGAAAAAAAAAAGTTAGAACTCAAGAGTTTTGTTAGAACTTGGATAAAATGAAGGCAGGAAAGAGAACCTTTCAGACTGGTTTTGTGGCCTGGAAAGAAACAGGACTGCATATCTTGCCTTGTTTTTCAACTCTTCATGGCACAGTGTGACCTCTGGTGAAGTCTGCTAAAGCAAATGGAGTTATACCAGACATCATTCTGGCTCATGCTCTGAAACACAGTAAATAAAAGGCCGGATCCATATTTCTTCACTGTTTTATGTTAAACACCTTCTTGCATATGAAAAAAAAAGAGAGGGAAGGATTCTTCCTCTTACCTGTTTTCACATATCTTCCTAGGAGCAGAGAAATGTCAGGGTTTGGCAGCCATTCAGCCTGGTCTCTCAGAACATGAGTGGTGTGGGGCTCCACCAGGCAGAGTGACACCCTTTGGCTGCTTCTTGCCCAGGAGTAGATGGGAACCAGGAAGCAGACTAACTGTTTTGCCATCTTGCAGGGGGGGCGTGTGGTCACTCTGTACACCCTTTTCAGTGCCAGTGACAATTTAGCTCATACTGAACATACACTGGGTGTACATGCCTGTGTCTTCTTCTAAAATAAGGATCCACAGAAGTGCAAGATGTTTGCCTAGAACATATTGTGCCCCTATCTCTAAAATGTTTTAAATATGGTTTCTGACTGAGTAGCAAACAAAGTGGTGCCTGATCTTTAAGAAAAGGATCAATAAGCAGCAAAAGGAGTTCAACTTTAAAAGTTTGTGTAATAGTTATTCTATCAGCCTTTGGGTGGAAGGGTGCCATTACAGTTCCATAAACACCACGAGTAGCACACTGTCTGAAATAACTCTAAGAGGCAGCAGAACAAAAGTAAACTTTCAGCACCCAAGATTTATGTGTCAAAAATGCCTCAACCCTTGTACATGTTTTATGAGTGCTAAAATAGAAAGTGCAGTCCCTGTGTCTCAGGTGGCAGATGAGTAATACTTTCTACAAGATTTAGTTCTTTGCAGGGAATTCCTGAAATTCCTTAAACCCCTGAAATTATGAGTGATTGCTCCAGAGGGGAGTGAGATCTATGTCTGAACTTCAGACTGAGTTGGAGTCACTGGCTGTAATTGCAGTGGAATTTTTAGTGTCAGAGAGATCCGAGGAGGCCACGGGGGGAAAAGGAGAGAAAATAAAAAGGCAGTTGCATTTTGAAGCATAGTTGTTTAATAAACATGGTTTTCCAGTAAATAAGTTTAAGAACCTCTTCTGCTATAGTGTGTGGGTTGGCCTGCATTTACACATGGAGGCTTGGCAGCATGGATGCTTGACTCACCAAACAGAGAGTATACATTCTGCAGTCTGCTGAATGTGCCAAGTTGAAGGGCAGATTTTGTCAGCTTTACTCCTGAGGAGTGGGACTGTGCTCTGCAGGCAGCACCTGACTACTTGAGAAGGAAATACCATACAACGTAGGAAGGTTGTCAGTGTTGACCAAAAAGAAGCATTTTTTTTTTTTAAACTGCTAATGTGGGCAGAATTTCCTTAGAAGGAGGAGGTTTTTCAGTAGTCTTTGAAGACTCTTTCATTTTGACTTGCTTCCTATGTCTATCTCATTTTAAGCAAGCACCTGCTTGCTGCTAATCTTTTGCAGCCATATTGTTGAACACCCTGTATACAACACTTGTCACAAGCATGCTGCTCTGGCTATAACAGAGTGCATGATCATGCAGAGACTCATTTTTACAGCAGGATGGTACTCCAGAAGCTGTTCTTTCAGCTGCATGTATGGGCTTAACCAGAGAGTATGCAGGCTAACAGAGGAGGGAGGACTCAATTAACTGTCTCCAGAGATCCTAATGTACTCCATTGCACCCGTTTATGGCAAGTTTCTCTGCAGTTAAACAGGAAATATTTTCCACAATTTTATTCAAGCTCTTCAGTAGAATTTTATGGAGAATTATATCTGTGGTTCAATATTTTAAATAGCAATTTAAGTTCTAATTTCAAGAATACAATGTTGGGTTTATCTCTATTAAGATCTATAGTACCTTTCCTTAGGACTCCTTATTCCTGTTAACTGAAGGCATAGAGAATCCTAGTTAAAATGCTGGTTCATTTAAGGGGCCAAGATGGGGGCAGGGATATATCCAGTCTGAGTGACTTCATCAGGACTGTGAGTGATCCTTGCTTAGGATGTTAGGATGACCTTCTGGGGATATTTCAGAAAGTATGGAAGGGAAATTAATGAACAGCATTTATTTTTCCTTAATAAGATACATAAAAAGAAACAAAGTTCAGACTTCATCTCCCTTGGTCCCGGGGGGAGGAGAGAAGAAATCTGCCTTGACTGCTTCATCTCTACTCATTCCCTGGGAACCCGAGGTCCAGTTAGGGTTAGTTCTGCAGCAAATGGTGATGACTGTTCAGCAAGTGCTTACTTTTTGCCTGACCTGCACATCAGGTTTCTTCATCTATGCTGTTTCAGGCAGTAACAGTTTCTCAAGTGTCTTTGCAAATGTGATGGCATAACCTTTTTTTTTGTATGAGGTGATCAGCAAAGGAGATATCTCAATTATCACAGAGGCACATACTTTTGTGTCTCTTCCTGACTGTGACTGTTGCTGTGGAAAAAAAAAAGGAGGCTTTTCTTGCATGTAGAAGTGCAACTTATTCTTATATCTAAGGGCCTAGTAGATTCTTCATATTCAAAGAGCAAGCACTGCCACTATCATAATGAATCACTATTCCTGATGAGTCTAATTCTTTTTACTGCTATTACAGCAGATGCTCACATATCTATCCTCAGTGGCCAAATCAATCTTCCCAAACTCCTCATAAATATTCCAGGAAGACTACTAGATAATATAACAGTATCTCCTGGACCTGGCAGGAGAAGATAGAGCTGCTCCTTCAAGTCGGCTTTTCAGACACCAGATATGGATCCCTTGCTGAACATTGCTGTTATCCGGGCAGATATTCACAGTAACAGTGTATTTCCCTGTTAACAGCCTTTAGTACAGTATTTTCCTCTCTGTGGCTATGTCTTTTCTTCCAGCTTCATACATCTTCAAGTGTGTGAGCTCTGTTGTGGTCAATTAGAAACCTTGGGGACTTTTAACATGGGCAATTTCTTGGAACACAAAGCAAGTACACAAACAGACATCCTCTGACAGACCCTGGAAAATAGAAACTCTAGTGAAATAAAACATAGGTTGCTCAAAATAATTGAACACTTTTCAAGATCTGATTCATAATCTCCAAAACTAGGTGGATAATCTGCAAATAGATTTCTCCTTACCTGCTCATTTCTTTCTCCCTGTTATCTCTCTCTTTCCTTCACTTGCTATCCAGCACCAGTGTGCCTCCTATCATGGACATTCCTTTTTTTGCTTTCTCCTTCCAGAAATCCCGTTTCTTATGGTCTCATTCTGTGCATAAAAAGTCATAGAGAAGTAGGAAAAAAAATTCTCGTGAAATTGTACATTCCTGGCCTTAGCTTCTACCTTCCCTTTAACTTTTCTGGATGCTTCTTTGATCTCATGCTCTTGTTTTGGCTCTTTTCCACAGCCACGAGAAACAAGAGGTCTTACAGGAATTAAGGGTTGAGACTCATCTAGGAATGAACCTATGGACAGAGGACAGGTGGATGTAAATAAACAGGTCCAGCTCCAGAAGGCTGTCAGTCTTTGTTGGTGAGGCTGGCAAAGAGTGGGACAGGAAAAAACATAGAGTCATTTGACTAGGGCAAGGGAGCTGCCAACTGGCTGAATCAAGCCCTGTTCTTAAGTTAGTTTATTGTTTCCTGTATACTAGACAGAACAGCCTCTGAAATGCTTGGGGATAAAATAGATGAATGAAATGTTGCCATTCAGATCAATTTTTGCTTTGTATCTTCTGTGTTCTTGTGTTTTTAAGCATTTTTCAAGGCTGCCTGAAGATTTGGATTGGGTGCTTTTTGGCGTGGAGTTTGAATAAGATTGAAATCTAGTTAAATATAATGAGATTCTGAACCAGTTCAGTTATTCTTAAGATTTTCTCATGTTTAGCTATAATTCCACTTCTAGAATACTTGTAAGAATTAGCATAGAACAGTCCAAGACAAACAAATATGTTGTGAGATAGAGGTATCCTTTAGGTCCCATAGTTACTGCTGGGACTTTTCCTCCCTTAATACATTTTTCTGTGTTTTCTAGCAGTCAAAAGGGGGACACTGCTGGTTCCAATACTGTTTTCAGAAAGTAATCTCTACCCAGTGTCCTCCTACAGCATGAAAGCACAGCACACATAGCAGGTGGGGTTTACAAGGGTATGACACCATGTGCAGCAAAAAGCATTTGATTCCTCTATAAATCTTTAATAGGAAGAGACATAATTGGAAAACAGAGCATGGATTCAAAGGAAATCAATTACTGTCCCTTGTTTAACTTGGTGTGTATCAAGGCCTATGCATTTGGAAAGTCCATCGTGTTTAAGATGTGGTACAGCTGGATGAAAGCATATGATGTATATCCAGTGGGTCTCATAAGGGCTACTCCAAATCCAAGTGACCTCAAATCAAATCCCCTCTCACCACAGCAAAATGGATTTGACTCTTCACTGCTTAATGACATTGCAGTTGGGCAGACAGTTCTGGAGTTCAAATAATAATGAACCAATATTAGATGCCAAAAAGAAGCAGGTAATATCTTTTTTAAAAACAAAACAAAACAAAACAAAAAAAAAACAAAAAAAACAAAACCCAAACAAAACCAAAACCAACAGAGTGTTCATCATTAACAATAATCTTGATTTCATCACCCCATAGTACCACAACAGTCTGGTTGTGGAGAGCAGAGGACCCAGTACATTTAGGTTTATGTTTTCTCATTGAAGTGCTGAGGTTAAACCCCCAGCAATGAATGAGGGTTGCCATATGGATGATGTCCACAAACAGGCAAGAAGGACCCTCCTGACTGATTTTCACTCAGGGCCTGGCCAGCCTTGGGTGGGAACTGATGAGAAGATCATCACCAGGTGCTCCTGCCTTTGGCATTAACACCTTGTTCCACCTCCAAGCTAATAGCATAAAAGCTGGCTCTGCTTGCAGTGGTGTTGGGAAGCCTACCTACATAGTAGATGTACTGTGTAGTATTTTTATTTGTCACAAAGGCTCCTTGACTGTACACTGTAAGTAGATTTCCTGGCAATGGTGGGATAAGATCAAGACCTGGACAGAAAGAGGAGTATGTGTGTAATGATGTTTTTCCTTGGCAATTGTTATATTATTTGAATTGGACTGATGGTCTGGTTTCTACCTCTGCTTGATCCTTTCTTTGGTTCATCATATACTGTGAGTAAATGCATTGATCTATGTATTCCTCTGGTGGTCAGCCAAATTTGGAAAGGGATGGTAAAGTCTCCTCTGTATGTATACTACTAATGGCATTGTCCTTCTTACTGGGACAAGCAGTCAGCAAGAGACTCATACTGCTGCATATGTCCCTTCCTCTCCATCCTACTGCCAAGAAAACAGCCTGATTCTTCTTACAGAGCTATTGTCTTCTCAGAAAGTGAATCCTTTCTTGTGATTCTTATGTTTCTAAGTGTGTCTTGAGGATACGATGGACAATGTTGTAAGGGGTGTTAGGTGGGACACTAAAACTCTAGTTGGGTAAGTGGTACCTAAAACCAAGGAAAAGACTAAGGCTCATCTTCATGTGGTATTATGTATGAATACCACCCTTTATATTTTCAAAATAGATTAATTAAAATATTCTCTTAATGCCTTTTAAAAACATACCTAGTTAAAACCACCCTCATTTAAAATTTCATTCCACTCATCACAAATGTCGTGGTTACGAGGCAGGAGCTTCCAACGAGGATTTTCTATGTCTTACTTCAGTTATCTGAAATAATCTTTTCTCATTGACAATATGGATACTTTACTGTTACAGTACAATGTGATTTTAGGAATACTTTTAGGCTTCTGGTGGCCTACAGTGTTTTACAACTCCAAGTTAAATGTATAGGCTTCTTATAAGGCATGAAGAGTCTGTTGTCTAAGAACTAGATCTACCAAAGGTAGCATAGTGAGGGGGAACAGAACTTCTAATGGAAGAAGCCAGAAATGAGGTAGAGGAGGTAACAGTTGTACTCTTTTCCTTATAAAAATACATAGCCAAAATGTTTGAGGTGGTGTTACCAGTCACAGGATAAAGCCACCTGAGCTCAGACAGTGTGGCAGAAAGTCCATTTCAAGGAAGTCATCTGTCATCATAAAGAGACTGGGATTAAAAATCAATATTTCTCTATTATTTTTTTCCAGCATATCCTGGAAATTATTCTGTGGAAGCTCTTTTCAGTTACCATCAGCATTATGAAATGGTGTAGACACACTCAGAGTTATAGCATATAATATAATTCAAGCAAGTCAATATTCTATAGTCTAGTTGTACATTATTTTTCTGAAAAAGCCCAAACCAAGTTAAAGTGCTTCACCAGGTATGTAACTAGTTTCATTATATGTATTCAGGTAGGACCTCTTGCTCATAACTGTAGCAACCTCCTAAAGCCTAGAGGCTAATTACTTCTGTCTACAAAAGCAGTTGACTATCCCTTCTTCAGTGAGTTTATGATGTGCAGGAAGTTAATAATAGACTCAGTGAAACATGTAGAATTTGCAAACACCTCACAAATAGTTTCCATAGGAAGTCCACAGCAACATAGTTGATATGTATTTATATCTACAGGTGAGATGGCATATGCTGTTCAGTATTTCTTGTTAAAAGTTCTCCTTATTTTCATTTTTCCTAGCTTTTATTAAAATATGCAATTCATAAAAAGAAGCAAAAAGCTAGGCTGAAAACAGCATAAACCAACAGCACGCTACTCAATTTTCTAAACACTCTCACAGTTCAAAGCTTCTTTAAATGGGAACCATCTTAAATCTTTACGGTCCCAGTCAGTTGCTGATCATACTCTTCTGTCCTGGTATTTGTTTTCCAAGCATTACTCTCCTGATCAGAGAGTTTGGACCCTAAGCGGGCCTACTGCCAAATCTTGCAGGGCAAGATCCCCACTTTCAACTCCTTGTACTGCTCAGTAAAGTTACAAAGGTCAGTGGAATAAACCCCAGGCCTCCAGGGGCTCCCTGGGACCAGATTAAGGCCCACAGCCCACAAAATAACTTTTCCAGCACACCAATGAAGAAGATAAGTTATATATTCATGAAATGTCTTATCTAAACAGAATGAAATAAAAATTCCATAGTAGCAGTAACAATATGTCTATATTTTTAAGCTGAAAGCTTGTGTGTGATTTCAGAATTTTTTCATTCAGTTATTCATAGCAAAAGAACTCCTCTTAATAATGTTTAGAGAACAGATAAAGGCAAGCAGGAGGCTGTAAGTAATAGATGTCTAGGAAAGCTGTCTTAAAAACAAGTACACCTGTGAGGAACAATTGTCAGACTGTTGGGACTTTTATGGATAATTACATTACACAGGCTCTCATAATGTCAAATGTAATATAATAAATAGGCTGCTCACTTTGGTGTTCCCTATAGTCAGCTAGAGCTATCTGGAAGACAGGTCTTCATTTTTCTGGTTTGTGTGAAAGTTATGGGTTTTTTTGTCAGGAGCTCTTTACTTTGCAGAATGCTACACAGCCCAGCAGTTGCTCATTGCAGTTGTAATTAGACTATATCAAACTGACAGTGTTGAAACACTGATGCCTGTGTTGTCTCACTCAGCTCTAACTCCTGAGCTCCTCCAAAGCACTGAGCTTGCCAAAGTGATGGCTGAGAATGATGGTGGTAATGGGAGGTGGGTGAGGATGGACCCTGCTCTTGAAGGTGTTAAATACACCAGTCACCACCTCTCATACTGAGGCAGCCCTCTGTCGTTGGAGTTGCTGTGCATCTTGCAAAGGGATTGTATCACCTGTTCTTTTACTATGGAAGCAATGAAGTGCTGCTGGGATTTATCTATTTATTAAAGCACATAGAGATATAAATCACAAAACCAAAAACTATTGGGAGATACACATGGAGCCTATTTGCATTTTGTCCTGCCCTGTGCACAGACAGCTCATCAGGTCTTTCAGGAAAGCATCAAGGGAAAAGAAGTGGCAGCTTTTGAGCTGCTGTGAGTTGGGAATTGTATTGGAAAGGCAAATCTCAGGCCTATGTGTCTCACTTTATTCTCCCCTGCATGCCCAAGTGGTGGATATCCAAGATAAAAAGGTGTCACCAGTCAGCCTGGCACTGTGCTGGGCTCTCCTCCTCTGGGTGCAGCTCTTGGAGAGCTGCCTGTCCCTGTGGGAAGGAAAGTGCAGTATCCATCTTCAGCCAGAGGAAAGCCCATGCGTGCTGATGCTTGAACTACTGTGCAGATACACAAAAGACAGAATTTGGGAGCAGAGGCTGGGGTAGAATTCCTGTACAGCCCTTGCTGCTAACACAAGACAGTGCTGGCAAAATGCTAAGCACCACCCGCATGGTCTTTTTCTCCCAGCTTCTCCAGCATAGTCAAAATGGCCATGTTACTATGAGGTAGAGGATCAGCTCTTTCCTATCAAGTGTCTCTGTCACTCTGAAATGATGGTGCTGAGTCTGGATCAGAAATAAACTGTATGCTTAAGCATGGAGTACTTCAGTGCATTTATGGGTGCAGCTCAAAGCGAGTGGATTTTTCCGTCAGTGGGCTGAGGATAGTTATGTTGTGGTTTTATTGTTTGGGGGTTGGTTGGTTTGTTTGTTTGTTGTTTTTTTAATTATTATTATTGTGTGTGTTTTTATCTCTCTCACTGCAAAGTAAACCTACAAGCCAGTGAATGGGGTAAGTTTGCAAAAGGAGAAAACTCTCAGTTTGTCCAGTATTTACCAGGAACAGAATCTTGCCCTAGGCATTTCTGATAGTCATCGGAGGAAGACAGCAAAATACATGTAGCCATCTTTCAGAGCCTGCCTAAGGACCCAGTCTTTTTATGTTGCAATGACATGTGCATTTAATAAAGATATATTCTGAGGGGAGTAAATCTACACCCTTATCTTACAGACATTTAGAATGAAGATTTCATTTAATTGTGGCTCACTCCTGAGCACAATTTACCAAAATGGCAGTAAACTGTTATTGAACTGTAACATCTAAAGATTTCTAAGTGCTTGGATAATTTGTAGGTTTTTTTCCTCCTTTGGAAGATAGTAATAAAATAGCTAAAAATAGGAAGGAAAGATAGCAGCAAAGCTTTCAGAGCAAAGAAAGAAGTGGTCATGTATTCAGGGGCTGTAATACAAGCCCCAAAAGTGATACAGCATGACTCCCTTACCTTTGTTCATAGAGTTGTCATAACACAACAACCATTACAAATAAAATGATGGATGTGTATGTAGAGAGATGCAAATCAGCACTAATGGTGTTTTTTTTTAAATTTGCAAGCACTTCAAAAAATTTTCCATAGATAAGTTTTGAGCTTTCCTTGATTTGGTTTCACAGACCCCTTAAAAGTAGCACATGACCTCCTCTTCTCCCTCCTCATCTTGTTCCACAGCCAGAGGTAAAAACAATGGCTGTAGCTGCACAGGATTTGTGTCCACAGCTGAACCTGTTTATTGCCCCTTAGTCAGTTCTGAGGGTCTTGATTCTGCACTGGTGGCCTTGAGACCTCCCTTTGGCTCCTGACCATTCCTCAGGAACCCCTGGGAAATCAGCCTATGATAATTATTTAGCTGTAATAACTGAGCCTTGTTGGATCTACAGATTAATTTTCATGTCCTAAGCATCCCCAGTGGAGCACTTGGTTCAAAATGACTCAGAAAATATAAGTCAAGGGGGCTGATGGGATCCTGTTTAAGTACAGAAAGCAGAAGAGGCACTTCACACCTTGGCCTAGCAAAGTGAGTCTCAGCTCTGAGGTGGGGTGGTGAGGAGTCATGGCATTCAGGTCACCAAAAAGCATTGGCCTCTTCAATAACAGCAGTGGTACAAGTGGTAGATCCAAGATGAGAATAGGAGAAGATCCAAACAGGTGATCAGGAGAGGAGTTCAGGAACAATACAGGCAGCAGGAAAGAAGTGGGAGAAACCAAAAGGAAGATGCTGGGAAGGAAAAAGAGTCCCAAGTTTAATCCAAGCTTTTCCTTTTTATAACAACCTTGCTGATTTGGGTTTGGTTTTAGTGTTTTGTTTTGGTTTTTTTTGTTTTGTTTTGTTTTGTTTTTTTTTTTTTTTTTTTTTTTTTTTTTTTTTTGTTTTTTTTTTTGTTTGTTTGTTTTTTTGGTTTTTTTTTGTTTGTTTGTTTGGTATGGTGTTATTTTGTTGGAGGCTTGGCAGGGGTTTTTGTTTGGGAGGGGTGGTAGTGTGGTGGGGTGGTTGTTGTTGTTGTTTGTTTTTTCAGTATAATCTAGACAACATGATGCAAGCTGTGGTATTTGTGTCCACTGGACATGGTAAGTGTTAGTCACAGCTGCAGCAGATTTTTTTAGACCAAACAATAGGCTCCTTTTCCTTGGAGTGGGTAAATGAAAGATTCTCAGCATTCCTCACTTTGCAGGGGTGAAGCATGGAGAGCAGAGATTTGACAGACTGCAGTGTTACAGTATCAGTGATGAGCTACCTGCTCATAGTTACTAAATAAATTGGCACCTGGCTAACATTTATAAACTGTATTATGTTAGAATGCAATCCCAGGAATGTGAATCTTTCCTTATTCTTATTAATAGAAAAAGTAATCTACCTCTAGGGGATAACAAATAAGTAAAGTTCATAGCTATTATTAGGTTCAGATATGTTCAGTGTGAATATTGAACACCGCAAGTTATCTCACATCCATGTAAATTATATTGTCTAGAAAATACTAATTCTCTCCCCAGCATAACAAATACATATGTAAAATATTCTGACCTAGTGATGCTAGTGTGTCTAGGGAGGCCTGTTAACAATGTGAAATTTAGGTGAATCACAGAAGTTGAATGTTAGATGAGCTTTCCAGGCAATGATGTCTTCAGCTGTGTGCCCGGACAGGTGAATGGCACGCTGCAGAAATTAAGAACTCTCTCTGTCATGAGAATCACTCTTTCAATCATCATCCAAAGACAGGACTGTCCACTTTCATCTGGATTTGCTAATGGGCTCAAGGAAATACAATAAGTTCTATCTTTTATTTTCCTTCCCTGTAGAATTTAATTTTGTATATTTATTTTGCTGTACATACTGAGTTGTTCATCTCTGCCACTTCTGTTAGCAAGGAAAGAATAAAGAAAGCCAAATGAGCTGAACATTTCATAGAATAGTGAATGAATTGAAGAATTGTGTGAAATTTACTTGAAAAATCGTTCAGCAGTTGCTTTGAGACAATGATGAAAACTGAGAGAAGTCAGTTGCACATTTATAGAGGTGGTATCAGCAGCTTCCAGGTCGGTCTGTAGGTCCTCTCCTGTTCTGCACACATGCAAGTGGGAGACCTTGCAGTTTGTGCAGCAAGCCAGCCAACCATTATGCCAAGGCTGTGCTGGCCCCAGGAAGACTGCTCCAAGGCTCCATGGAAAGATTTACAAATGCATTTTCTTAGTTTAATGTGCCACTTTCTGAAATGAGTTTTTCACTTAATTTACCCCTAGGGCTGAAAGTTCAGAGCTCATACACACAGGCTATGTTGTAAAGTAAAATAATGCCTAGCCAAACCACTGGGGCAATGAGGAGAAATTATTCTTCTCCTTTTCTTTGTGTGTGACTCGCTATATTTCTAATGGAGATGAAAGGTGCTGGGCTGGCATCCTTGGAGAATAAAACACTTCACTAGTTTGTGTTAGTTCAGTGCAAGATTTCACGCTGAATTCACCAATGAGCTGCATTTCTGGCCAGAAGGGCTACTCCAGAGGTGCCAGAGTAATTCTGTCATCTTCAGCTTACTTGGTCCTTGGCTGCCTGGAAACTCCCAGAGTTGTTAATTAACGTCATTTCTGGTCATAGTTTTCACAATGTAGACAGCAGCTCCTCAGGACTGTATTGAATGCAGGTATTTCACACAGACCCCAAACAGCTGTCAAATGGTGACTTTGTTCAGTCACTGCTGAGCTTGACCAGATCTGAAACAGTAACCTTGAGAGCTAAGGTTCTGTATGGATTTGCACCACTGGTGCACAGGAATAAAAAACTGAGAACAATAGAAGAAAGCAACTTTTAGCTAATAATGAAAGGCAAGTGCTATGAAAAATGTCCAAAAACATTGATTCAATTTCTATAATACTTGTTTAATTAACAAACATAATTGTTCCCCCTTCTTATTTGATGTTCACAAATTCATGATGTTTTGACATTGGCCTTGTTTCAAAAGACACAGACATTTGAGTTTTCATATCAGCAAAGTGGTAAACGACAAGGATTGAAATCCTTGGCCTCTTGAGGTCAATGTAGTTTTGCCATTGACATTTAATTGAGGCAATTTTCTTCCTGTGCACATTGTGAACTAAGAATAAGGCATTAGTTTTCTGGTTGTGGTTCTTTATGGTTTTTTTAATTGTTCAGAAATCATACTTATCAATCTGAACCTTTAACCGAAAGGAAGTGGTTTATGAGCAACTCAAGGACATTCGTCCAAGATTTATAAAAATAATAAACTAGCAAACTCAGTATTTATCCATGAATAATTTTGAACAGAAAGAGATGAAACAGAAAAACAGAACTCCCATTATTTAAAGGTTGTATTGGAAACTTCCCCAAATTTCTTTAAATGCTAGAACAAAACTTGCTTTAACAGGAGCAATGTGTGCTGTGCTATTTATATATTATTACTGAAAAGCTAACTCCATACAGCAGACATACATAAAAGAAAAAAGAAGAACTTTCCACTTCTAAACCTTTTAAGCTTTGTATTACTCTTTGCCTTGAATCATCAGTTTATCCCCTAAACTCTTCTGATGTCCTTAATAGTGTAGAAGAATTAAAGCATGTTTCTTCAATATTATGTCCTTCTCTTAAGATAATGTGGTTGTTGTTTTTGTTTGTTTGTTTGTTTTTGTCTGTTTGTTTTGTTTTGTTTTTCCAAGCATGTTATATTGCATGATTTTTTCTTTCTAATCTCAGGCTCTTCAAAGATGCCATTTACTTTGAGGAAACCTCTCATCGTTCCTTCTCTGAGTTTTTTGGCACTCCTAATGTTTTCATTGCAAAGATGGAAAAAGTTTTCTTCTTTCACATTTTTCTTCATTGACCTATGAAAATCACAGGATGGAAGGGGCTGGAAAGGACCTCTGGAGATCATCTAGTCCAGCCCCCCCGCTAAAGCAGGTTCACCTAGAGCAGGCTGCCCATTACAACATCCAGACAAGTTTTGAATATCTCTAGAGAAGGAGACTCCACAGCCTCTCAGGGCAGCCTGTGCCAGTGTTCTGTCATCCTCACAATAAAGAAGTGTTTGCTTGTGTTTAGGTGGAACTTTCTGTGTTCTAGTTTGTGCCTGCTGCCCCTTGTCCTGTCACTGGGCACCACTGAAAAAAGTCTGGGCCAAACCTCTTGATACCCACACTTTAGATATTGATGAGCATTGATAAGATCCTCTCTGTCTTCTCTCCTCTGGGCTAAACAGCCTGTGTCTATGTCTGATGTGTAATTAGAAGCATTAAACCCAAATGTGTTGGTTATCCTTGCCTTTGAAAATGAATCTCTTTTTTCTTACAGATGATATTTTGGTTGCAGATCCATGATCCATTATGTGTATTTATTTTAAAGATTTAGTTGCCTTCTCTTATTCCCCTGCAGTTCCCCAAGTCTGGAGTAGGACCACCAAGCACAGATGTAAGGGGAATGATGAACAATGTACATGTGTGCGTGTACTCGGGCACGGATTGTCAAAGGAATAGCAACTTATTCTAGAGACTTGGGCCAAGGAAGAAAGTAGAGGATGCTGGGGAATGATGGCAGAAAACGCCAGGGTGTCTAGAAAGTTCTGTAAGCTGAAATAATTATTTTTTTTTAAACACCTGTTAACAGTTACATTCCTTCCTCAAGGTGGTCAGCATGGAAAGCTTGGTCTTCAGTAATTATTTTCAGCAACGATAACACCTCAGACTTGTGGTCAAGAACCCAGGCTCATGATAAATTTCTGTAGGTAGTGAGTAACTGCTTATCAGCAGAGTTGCATCAGCCATTCACCTCCATGCTCCTGTTTGTTGTAGAAATGGTTGTGTTATTTTTATAAGCAACCACTTGGCCCTTCTCTCACCTGACTGCTACCAAGTCACTGGATGTTACTGCTTCTAAGGCAGCAGTTACTGTGCTGCCTGTGTGAGCACTCCTCATCCACTCCACTGAAAAGTCAAATGGTTTGCCTAGTTTAAGGCAAACTAGTATTTAGTCAGTGACAACACTGCCTACAAGAAAGCTGCTCATATAGCATAATTCTCATGTTGCTGACTGATAAAGGTATTAAATTTGAGTCATAATGCAATAATGCTATCTATCTCCAGCCAGCTTTTAATTGCTCCTATGTCCACTGCCAGTGCCTTTACACTAATTTAGCTGAATCAGTAGAAAACACTACGTATAGCATTTATTATTTTTAGGGTAAGTGAAAGGCAAAATTATCTAAACCATAAATGCTACAATGGCTTGCACAATAATTTAGCTGAAGTGTATTTTAAAATTATCAGTTTTGTACACAATTAGAAGTGAGTAGAAGAAGAGTAAGAGAAAGAAGAGAAGCAACGGAGAATTTTTTTAGTTTTGCCATTCTGACTTTGAAGGTACATTTCTGTTCCACCATGCAGTATGATACAGTGCTAGCAAAAGTGGTCCTAGGATACCAGAGGCATTACAACTAATGAAATGAAAATTTGTCACTGTGCTGCCAGAAAAAATGAAGACATGTTTAAACAGCACAGCCAGACACAGAAGGCATCACTTCTTGGCCCTCCAAGGGAAATGGGATGCACTATTACCCTTGAATTTTTAAATAGGAACAAAGAGGCAAGGAGACGAGACGATTTCACACCTGACTGCAGTATGTGTAAATTCAGGCTATTTTTCAATGCACAGATGTTTTGGGGCACCTCAGAGTGCTATTATAGATATCAAAATTTTTGGCCATTCAAAAGTCTAGTTGATCTTCTCAGAACAGTCAGCAAAAACCTATTTCGTCCACCAAAAATCCTGGATTAGTTACAGGAAGTAAACAAACAGAATATGTCTGGATTTGCCCGTTTGAGTCATCTTCAAATTGTGTCTCCTTGATAGATCAAAAAGGATGTTAACAAATCATAATTTTAGTAGAAGCCATAAACTGCAATTTTATTGCAGATAAGCATTTGATATCTGTCTGTCTTGAGAGACAGTTATACCTTTGGTCTCAAGAAATCCTTTGACATCAGTAGTACTCAGGACCAATAGGCAACACTTAAAATTCATAGGCACTTATAGTGAACAATTTTGATACTTATTGATAGAAATTGATACCTTTCAAATTTGTGAGGCTTATATACCTGCCAGTCTTGAAACTGTTTTTTACATTGGTAGACATTGAGACCTATCAACAGCAAGACCTTTGGCTATCAATAGGTGTTGATGCCTATAAATTCAGACACCTATTTTTAGGCACAGATAGCTGCTCATGGATAGCTATAGATCAGAAGGCATATATAACTTCTGGTCTCAATAGGTTATTATACCTATAGGCCTCAAGACCAGTTTTGATACCAATAGACATAAAAACCTATAGCTAGTGAGACCTTTTGATATCAACAGGCACCGATGTCTTTCGGTCTCAAGACCTATCTGTAAGAATCAATATCAACACCTAATGATGGATATTGATATGTCTTGATCTCAGTAGGCATCTATACCTATCAGTCTCAAGAAATCTCTTGATAGTAGTAGACCTATGCGTAATGAGACACTTCATTATCTGTGCACATCAGTGCCTATTAGTTTGGATGCCTATTGATAGACACTAGTATCTATAGGTATTGGCCATTAAAGGTACACATGGGTAATGTTCTATCAAAACTGATGTCTATTCCTGTCAGTCTGAGACCAGTTTTGATATTAGCACCAACATGTGTCAACAGTGAGATCTTTCAATATCTTTAGATGTTGATACCTATCAATTTAAACACCTATGAATGGACATCAGTGTCTGTAGATAGATATCAATATCTTTTGAGTTCAATAGATACCTACACTTATCGATCTAGATGATGCTTTTGATATGAGTAAGCACTGAAATCTGTAAGTAGCAGGATTTTTTTGATATCCATAGGCATCAATAAACTTTTGATCTCAACAGGAATCCGAACACTTTGGTCTCAAGGAACTTTTTGATACTAATAGGTAACAAGACCTACAGACAGTGAGCCCTTTTGATGTAGATAGGCACTGAGGCTTTATCGATTTCAACGTCCATCTCGAGGTGTTTATATTAATAGGTTATTACCATATCAATGTCTATCAATCACATCAAAATCTATCAGTAGACATTTATACCTTCTCATCTCAATGGGCAATTATATTCTTCAGTCTCAAGAAATTTTTGTATATCTGTACAAATCAAGACACAGAGACAGTAAGAACCCTCAATATTGATAGGCTTCAATACCCATCGACTGCTGACTTCATTTTAGTTAAAGGACAGTACATTTTCTGCAAAATTTTAATGATCATCTTGTAATGTACGAAAAGTTAAAAGTAATACTGTATGCTTTCCAGCTAAATATGACTGCAAATTAGTATTTCCCGAAAACTTCAGGGCTTAATAAGAAATTATGTGAAATAATGACAGTTATTCTTAGAAGAAGAAAATTACAGAACCTACTCCCATTAATAATCATTTTTTCATGAAAAAATATTATCTAAGTGCACATGAATTTCCTGATAAGTATCAGTATAATTGTAAAAGATTAAATCATATAACACATAAGAGTAATTGTAATGTAATTAACCACTGATCACTCCATTTCTTTTCCTCTGTTATGCGTGTGTATAGGTAGACAGAACAATTAACAAGTTGTAAAACTGTTCACATTGATTTGTACAACTCTGGTTCAAAGAAGAGTGAAATCCCAGGTGGGCAGCAAAATTAAAATTGCACTGTGGGGAAAACCAACAAACAAACTTTGTTCCATTTTTTTGCCCTACTTTTTCTGAAAGGCTCTAAATTAGCTGCTGCTTCAGGTTCTAATACAGAGCAAAGCATTTTTTGTTACCCACTTAGAAGTGTTACTCATCTCTGCTATAGAAAATATCAATGTTAGTGCACTTCCATTAAAAAGCACTAAAAGTATTTAAAAAAAAAAAACAGAAACAATTCACTTTGATCTAAAATCCAGCACTTGTATATACAAGAAATATAACTCAAAGATGACTAATGCATTTTTGTGTCCCTTTAGTTTGTATTAAAATAAAGTCACTTCATAACAAATGCACTTATTAGTTTCTCTTGCAGCTGTATTCTTTCCAGGAGGACCTTCATTTCTTGCTAGTTTTGTCATGTCTGTTAAGGTGTGCATTTTCTGGGCTCCACTGACAGTGTTTCAGTGGAATAATACTGAAATAGCACATCCTAGCACTGTCTGTAGATCACTGTCTTTAACTCACTAGTTGTTCTGTAGGCAGTGATACTGTTCTTTCATACATCATTACAACTTGTTATTGAGATGCTGAAAAAACCCTAGAAAGTCTTCAGTATCCAGATACCTAGATACACATGACAGTGATAGAATTGTGTTGAATCCTGAAAAGATGGAAGCATCTATAACTGGCAGGGCTTTACAGAGGCTCAGCTCCTTCAGGCAACAGTCAGCTCACAACCCACCTGTTGGAATGCAAATAAATCATTCATGTAGACAACGAGATTGGTTTCAAATAAACACTGATTTTTGGAGGTTCTTTCTTTTATTTTATTTTTTTTTCATTTTTAGTTCAAGTTGTTTTGAACTGCAAAACCACATGTGATTGACGAGAGAGAGACAAAATCATCTCTTGCTCTGAGAGTCCTAAATCCTGAGCTGAGTTTGTGCTTGGGTAGATTTTCTTCACCGTTTCTTTTTATTTCACTCTATATATCCTTTTAATTAAATTGCGTGCTTGCTAGAGCTGCTCAGCTTGAAGGTTTTGACCCCTAATATGTTACAGAAAATGTAACTTCCGCCTTAACTGTCTCCTCAGCGAGCCCTGGTGCTGACTAGGAGAGGATGGATGCGGTGACCTCGGTTTATGGGCTGTGAAAGGCAAGCTTTGCTCGTGCTCTGGCTGTGTCAGCTCACCAGGGGCACACCAGCAAGCGGCAATGCCCGGTGCTCTATGTGCACAGGCTGCACAGAGATTTCCAGGCTGCTTCCATGGATGTGTCCAGTTGTTGGATGTCAGCCTTGGGTCACTCAGTAATTCTGAGCAGAACGAGGTCTGTAGTCATCTATCATCTGTCCCGGTTAGAAGGCAGAATTGTGTCCCACCTCCCTTATCCCTCAGTTTTCCAGGTAGAGAGGTAAATAAGGAAGGCAGGGGTAATGAAAAAAACCTTGCACCGAATTGAAGATTAACAAAATGAAATATATTATTTAACGGGGAACAGAAAGGAAGAAGGGTATGGGTTTAAACAGGGTACAGAAAGGAAAAAGGGTAGGGGTTTAACAGGGTAAGGGGGGGGTTATAGGAACAACAAGGCAAGGAAGATTAAACTTCCAAATATACAAAACTCAAATGTTGTGCTGAGGCTCCTCAGTGCTGGATCTCACTGGATTGAGGTGGGTTGAAGCTGGATATACAATCCTTGGACGTGGATGGAGGCAGGGAATAAGTCTGTAGATCAGGCCCAGGTCTCCAAGATGGCCACGGCCACGTGTAGCACAGGGAAACCACAAGCAGCAGAGCAGCGTGTGTCTGGGGGAAAAGCAAGGGAGCAAGAGGAAGAGGCATGTCTTTCTCACCCCTTTTATAGACCTTGGCAGGAAGTCCCGAAGACAGGAAGGGGGGAGTGGGAATAGAACAGGTATACACCCCTTTCATTCAGGCTTGCCCCTGGTTTTGGGTTTCAGATATCCACCCACCAGGTGCAGCAGGTTTCAAACCATTACATCATCCTTTCATAAAACTGCTTCCTCAGGCTCCCATTTATGTTGGGGTATGGTGGGGGAAACATGCATGCCAGTAGCTAACTGTGTTTCCAAACAGAGGACTTGTTCTCTGTGGTTATAACAAGATCATCAGGCCTGCTTTATGCAAGCTCAGCTAACAGATCCACCTACACACTTAAATCAAGTGTGGTTTGTTTGTTTTCCCCTCAGTCCTGTGTGCCCACTGTGAATTGCACATCTTTCTTATTCACAGTCTGTACAAACAGCATCAAACAGTTGTACACGTTGAATCACTTTGAGTCTTGAGTGGCCCACTCCTCTGAGGATATTACCTAATTCTCTGAACCATCCCATATTACTCATTTTGTCACTTGCTAATTTTGACTCACTATCTGAATGCTCCAAGAGCAGGGGTAGTCAGGCTGCATGCATATTCTTTATTTTATTAGAACTACTAAAATGTTATCTGTTCTTTCTCTCTGGACACATTACATGATAAAGCATTAACGAATCATAGGTAATAAATTGAGTATGGTATCTGAATGCCCTCTGCAAGGTTTTCTGACCATGTCAAGAATGCCTTGCTGCTTCATTTGCTCTATGCATTTACAGTTCCTGGAGGTTTATTTGCTAGGAGCTGTGGCAGTCTGTACAGCACAAAGGTGTAGAGACTTCAGTACGGTGAGATGACTGAAGGGGAACCTGCTGGCTTCAATGGCTTGTTACTGAGTGCATGTGTCTATCAAGCTTCTTCAATTTTAAAGAAAGTCATAAATACTGCAGATCCCTCAGGTGAACCTTTTCTGCCTTGCCTGACACTTCAGAGCAAGAAACATATGTAATAAAGAATACATTATGAAAAGCCCATCTCTAGCTGGCAGAAACGTGGGTGGCTGTACTGTGGTTAGCATCAGAAAGTCAAGTCCAAGTCCTTCTCTTCAGACATGTATGCAGACACTATGGAGTCTGGACTTACTTTCTTCAGCTGGTCATGCAGACATATCCAAATGAATGCATGGCAAGCCTAACGCTTCACATGGGTATGAACCTCCTAATTGGGTAAGTTGCCCCTGCCTTTGGAGATGTCACAGGTCACACATACCCCAATTCCCTCAGCATATGAAGGTGTGATGGTGCTGAGCTCATCAGGACACAGCCCTCAGCGATGAGGAGCAGTTCTTCCAGTTCATCCTCTAGGATCTCCCAGTGAGAAAGTCAGTAGGCAGTGATTCCCTTTCCTTCAGACATTTTCCAAAGGAGTCAAGTTATATACCTTCTCATCCTGGACTTACACTGAAGAATCCACATAGCCGTGGGCGTATGACCTTTGCTTGTTGCTCCAAAGAAATATTCTTGGAGTCTTAATATGCCAGATATTACTGTGAATTATGGTTAGTTAACTGATGCACCAGAGAAGCAGCTAATGTCTTCCATCAAGCTTGGGAACAAGTGGGTGTAAGGTGCTGTAGAAACACCTCAGAAAACAAGCGTCATGGTTTAGACCCAGCTGGTAGCTGGGCACCAGGTGGCCCCACCCCCTAAGCAGGAAGGAGAAAAGAGAGAAAAATACAAAACCATGTGGGTTGAGACAAGGAGAATTTAGTACAACAACGCAGAAGGAGCAATAAACAACATTAATAACAATGTATATAGCAAGTGATATAAACCCCTCCCATATTAGGTCCAAATGGCAACCCGACGACATCCCAGCCCATGACTCCAGATGGTGTGACCCTGGAGAGTGACACCCCAAACCTTCTGTCTCAGGCATGATGTCAGCAAGGTATTGGATAAACTATGGGCTGGTTCAGTTGTCTAACCCGGCTGTAGTTCCCTCCCAACTTCTGATGAAAATTTACCCTATCCTAGCCAAACCAGGACTCAAAATCTCTTCAACAACTATTCCATTCAGTGAAGACAAATCATGTTACACCTTCAGCTGAAAGCTGCAGCAGCAGTTTAAAGCTTTTAGTCCTTCAAAATTTTTATCGCTAGTTAAATAAAAGCAAACTGACGTTTTCATCTAAATGAAGCCGATAATTTTGTGAGACCCAGTGGCTACATTTTTCGCATGGTTGTAAGAAGGGAATGAAATCTCTGGACAGCACTTATTATCCATTCTCCTAGGCCTTCATTCCGTATTCTAATAAAGATCAGCCTTGGGCTTTCTGGTTATTGATCTCAGCCAAAAGGCAGATTTCTCAGCTCCAGCAAGTGTTTCTGCTAATATATTTTCTTTCCACATTAATACTCTAATTTCAACCCCAAGAAGCAGCAATAAATTGCAGTCTGTGACTTTAGCTTGTAAAGGGAAAGTGGACAGTATGAATATGTGTTGGACAGCTTGTTACAGTCTGCTGCAAAATCCAATTAATTTTGAGGTTATTATACCTTCCTTCACTACAGCTATTCTAATTGGGGGAGAATAAGGTTGAGTGTCCACCCCAGTGTTAGAAAAACACTAAATCTCAATTAGTTATCTGAAATCCAATCAAACTTGCCTATAGTATCTGCTAAAATACATTGGGGAGTTTGAGCTCGTTATCTAAACTTCTAGGCAGGAAATGGTCAATGTTCCTCTGTAAATCAATGAAAGCTACCTTTAAATACAATTGTGTATCTGAAGTGCCTTGACTGGGCCAAGTGCTGGCTTCCTCTCCTATTCAGATGGGCTGAGAGAGCTGGGGTTGTCCAGCCTAGAGAGGAGAAGGCTCCGGGGAGACCTCATTGCATCCTTCCAGTATCCAAAGGGGGTCTACAAGAAAGCTGGGGAGGGACTTTTTACAAGGGCTTGTAGTGATAGAACAAAAAGTAGTGGCTTTAAACTGAAAGAGGATAGATTTAGATTAGATACAAAGAAGTTCTTCACTGTGAGAGTGGTGAGGCACTGGAACAGGTTGCCCAGAGAAGTTGCAGATGCCCCTCCCTGGGAGTGTTTAAGGCCAGGTTTTATGGCACTTGGGCAACCTGGTCTAGTGGAAGATGTCCCTGCCTATGGCAGAGGGGTTGGAACTAGGTGATCTTTAAGGTCTCTTCCAATCCAAACCATTCTATGATTCTTCACTGGGTGGGACTCTTGCAAACTTGTTTCTTCTGCAGGCCTATTCCCACACAGGAAGGGTGCTCTACCTACATGAGCTCTTTGTCCTGCTGGTCTTCTTCTGGCACAGTGCATCCGTATGGTCCCTTCCTTGGGGTCCTGTCCAGATATGTAGGGTTTTACTCCATCCTAATTCTTAAGCAAATAAATAGAGTGCATTGAAAGTAGCATAGAAGCCCACTGTTCAGTGAGCCTGATAGAAAAAGAAAAGTGCAAGCTCTTTTTTAGTTGTTAACATACAGATTTCTGAATTACTTCTTAAATATCTGGAGGAATGTGTAGTACTTCCCACAGACAGATTTAAGGAGCAAATCACACCTTCTCAGCAAACACAGTTTGTTGTGCACTAGTATTATAACATCTCAGCTAATTACGGTGAATTATTTGCTTATTGTTGCTCCTTGGAGTTTATGGGACAATGACAGAGTCTAAACAAATCTTTTAATGGATTTTGAAAGGCAAGGGTAAGAGAACTCCATCTGTATCTCTGGATATTTGAACATTATTTAGAGTTGAGTTTTTCTTAAGCAGTTGATGTAGAAAAAAGGGAAATTTCATTTCTATGCACTACAAAGCAAGTATTAAACCTAGCATTAAGTGTAGTTATACCACTCTGTGAATGATAATAGCCCTTTGTGTCACTATAGAGCTGACATGAGTTTTTCTAGAGGATACTAATATAAATGTTTTGGAAGCAGTTACTGTTGAACAAATGGTCTGGCTCTTGGGTGACATTAGCTAATCAGATATAAATGAGGGCTTGAAAAACAGGATAAAAGCAACTTAATTTGTAAACAGAATATAAGTCAAATGGCTTTTGCTTGCCCTTTACATTCTGGAGGAGCTTTCTCAGAAACAAGCCAGCTAGATGAAGAAAGAAAGCAATTATGTTTCTCTGGATCTTCTCATATTTGCCTGAATCTGTAAGCACAATATTTATGTTTTATTTTTATTATGCAGTTCAAGTTCACTGTCTTGAAGAAACTGAAAGGCTGGAGCGAGCTTCTGGCCATGGGCTACCAAGTTACCTCAGGGCCATGTAGGCAACGTTGAATTAGCTACCTCACAATTGAAAGGCCAAGACCAGGCAAGGCCGCAATTACTTCTGGTGTGGCAGAGAGGAGGCAATGGGCACAAATGGAAACACAGGAAGTTCTGTCTGGGTCTGAAACATTTCTTTTACTGTGAAGGTGACTGATCACTGGAATAGGTTGACCCAGGAGGTTATGGAGATATTCAAAAAACATCTGAATGCAGTCCTGGGTAACTTGCTCTAGGTGTCCCTGCTTGAGCAAGGAGGTTGGACCAGGTGAGCTCCACAGGTCCCTTCCAACCTCAACAAGCCTATGATTCTGTGAAGAAGGCTAAAGACTCAGAGAAAGAGCCTACCTCGGTTGTTGCTACCTTGGAGCTAGAGGTATAAAATGCCATAGCTTGGCAGGGTGACTCTGCCAAGAGTCACTGTGCCATTTCCAAAGTCCATAGTCCAACCTTTTCCTCAGCAGGAGGAGCCAACCTAGCTATCTGTGGCTGTGGCACAGGAGCCACTGGCAGAGACAAAATTTGTTGTCATAGCCAAAATCCCAGCAATCTGCTGCCCTAAGCATCTCCCTTCCCTGCCCATGTCTCAAGACAGTCCAGTCTACAGGTTGCTCAGATTATAAAATGTTCTTATGCATCCAAATGCTGTTTATTCTCGACTGCATGCCTTTTTACAGCCCACAGAAGTTTTCCTCCAATTGCAAGGTTTTTTTTAGCAGCTTTAGGGTGTACTGCCTCAAAGATCTTCAAAATCCATTACTGGATTTTTTTTTTTTATTTATTTTTTATTTTTTTTAACAGAAGCATAACCAGAAACATATTATTATGAGGAGTGGCACTTTTTTGAAACTAGAGTAAGTGGAGTGAATACTTATCCTGACAAGGTTCAGAAGGTTACTAAAGCTTTTCTATAACCTGTAATTGGGTATCATATTTTCCACAAACTCATTACACTGTGTCTGTGAAAAATGATTTTGCAGCAGATAACATGAGCTCCGTTCATGCTGAGTCCATGCATAATACAATGACCCCAGTCACAGCACAAGGTGCTGCAACCAACTACATTTGTTGCTGACAATTCATGGCAAGCTGAGTTCAAATCTGTTGTGCAATGCAAGGAATGGATAAAAGTGATCACTGCCCAGATGTGATCTCAAATTGAGCTTAGTCATGTTCAATTATTTACAATTTTAAGGAGAAAAATAAAAAAAAAGAGTACAATCTATGGAGTACTGCCAAACTGAACAGTAGGCTGCTCAATTTGGCATAGTAGTGATTCGATGACATCTCCAGTCCAGCCTCTTCAGCATTTAGACACTGTGTAGCTCTGAAACCAGTCCTGCTTAGGCTGGATTCCTGACAGTCCTGTCTGTTAAGAAACATCTTCAAGCTGGCCACATCCAAAATCTTCATGGGCTATAGGTAGTATGTGATCTATGTGCTTCATCAGCTTGGGACAATCAATGTATCTACTTCAGGAATGTTTCCATGTTGCTCTCAGCATGCCTCTTGTGCATCAAAAGGATGTGAATGCACTGTAGTAGCAGGAAAAGGTCTAAACAAATCTTGTTCTGCTTGCACTGTGCTCTGGTTTCCAAATTCACTCATGTCTCAGGTTTGCTTCCATAGATACCTGCAGTTTCACAGTGATCTCCCATGCAAGTACCCATGTAGTTAAATTCTATAAATCCTGGCCTTATATATTGTAGACACTGAATATATGCCTAGGTTCAAAGGGAGACTGGCAAATTAGTGGAGTCTTTCATTTCAGACAAACCACAGACACATCAAAGTTTGTGTGGTACATATACTGATGATGGGTGAAAATGGTAATTGAGGAACAAGATTTAGATGTGAATATCCTACCCTTATGCTCTTCCTTAATCTTCTTCTATTGTTCCTTAACATCTTCTGCTGGCTATGTCAGAGTGTGAAGCACTGGGGTTTAAATCCCCAGCCCTGAATGAGGGTTGGCATATGGATGATGTCTACAACCAGGCAAGAAAGACCCTCCTGGTTGGTTTTCACCCAGAGTCTGGCCAGCCTTGAGTGGGAACTAATGATGAGACCACCACCAGGTGTCCCCACCTTCCACATTAATTTGGTGGTGGAGCAAGAAGCCATCTTTACAAGATCCGACTCTGCTTGCACTGGGGTTGGGAGTTTTGAGTATATAGTGCATGTGTTGTGATTCTGGCTATTGGAAGGGTTCCCTGACTCTCCATGGCAAGTGGAGTTCAGGATGGTGGAGCAGGATCATGGGTCTCTCTTTGGGAAACTACTACATAATTGGACTCACTGTCTGACTGATTCCATCTCCCATGGCTTATCTCCTTGCCTGGCTTTATCCCTTCTTCATGTACCCTACAAAGGGTGAGTGCATTGACTTGTGCTTCCCTTTGGTTGTCTGGCTTTTTGAATCTCTGGCGTGTGATGTGGTAGTGGAGGGAGGAGTTTTGCTGCTGTTCTGCCTGTTAATGGTAATATTCTATGTTGTGCAAGCGGTCAGCAGAAGAGGGTGGTGGCTTAGGTGACTATTTGGTCTGACCAAGTGTATCTGTCTTCATGCTACGGAGTTTTCTTTGCTGAAGGGAAAGACAAGTGTGGCTTATTTGTGCACTCTGAATTGTTCCCCAGGGAATACAAGGGACATGGGTGCCTATATTACATGCCTGAAGTATGAATGTATGCCTCTGTTGTAGTTTAAAGTATTAATGTGTTATCAATATTCTTATCCTAAATCCAAAACACAGCAATATACCAGTTACTAGGAAGAGGTGAACTCTATCCCAGCCAAAACCAGGACAGCCTCTACTGCAGGAGCTATGAGAATGAAGAGACATCATATAACAGAGGAACAGATCTGTTCAGTTTGGCCTCGCAGTCTGATGGTCTGCAGGAAATGATTTATCCTGGATTTTAACTGGTGGCATGAGACCTCACTTTTTAAGCCACCTCATTCTCCCCACTTTGGACCTGCCTGCTGTCAAGGAGTATGAGAAGCAGCCTGAGCCCTGGGTCTCAGTGACTCAAAGCTGCAAGAATGCCATTCATCAGAGCATCACCCAGACCAGGCATTGAGATGTCCCTTGCCTCTAGCCCATGTGTCAGCTCACACACCCGGGTCACGAACATGTTCCCCCAGTGATGTGAACTGAGGGACTTTTAAAAACAAATCTCATCTCCCTTCTTTAAGGTTAGACAGCAATGAGGTAAAATTTTCCAACCCTGAAAGTTCAGATTTAGATACCTAAATCTTAGTTTTTGTGACTTGTTCCTTTACTGGAACTATCCATAAGTAAATTAATTCAATTTTTATAAAAAGTTAACATCCCCAGACAATGAATATGAAAGATTTAACCAAGATGACTTAGATGACATTATTCTGGGAATAAAATTCAGCTTAATTGTGATTTGTGGGTTTAAATAGAAAGACCTTTAAATCCTGGTTAATCTGATATAAACTTGTATTGCCATTCTCAAGAACCACAAAATGTCGAGGCAGGCTCCAAACATCCCTGATGTAGTTTCAAAAAAAATTGCTAGCTCTTTGTTTCCTTAAGAAATGGGTTGGTTTTAATTTTACTTTCCCGTTGATTGTTTTTACCCACACAAATCATATTTTCATGCTTTTCTCTCATATCAAGAAAGTGAAAGAAAAAGGGCCAAACTTTTGTATCAGCAGCTGAGATTTCTTGGGGAAAAAAAAAGGGAGGGGGAAAAAAAACCAAACAAACTAGATATTTCTGCACTCCTCCAAACTGAGGGATATGGCAAGATTTGCCCTGAGCACTGAAAAGGGTAAAATATTAATGGAAATCTGAAGGGTAAAATATTAATGGAAATCTGACAGTATGGTTCTCCTCTGAAATGGAAAACTTCATTTTCTAGTGCTAAGTTCTCCTAGGGGTTGTGACGTTTGCCCCTATGCTAAGAAAATTATTCACAAAGTGGTCACCAGAGTAAAAGGAAGGAAGGAGGAAAGGGGGAAGGGAGGGATGCAGGCAGGCAAATTTCTGTTTCTGTCTAACACATGGAGACCAGAGAGCAGATGTGACCAGAGGACAAAACAGTTTCTGGTTTTGACAGGCCCCGAGTAAAGGAGGAGAAGAAGAAAGGTGAAAGCAGCTATCCTGGAAAGAGCTGTGATCAGGCTGCAGCATGAGACAGGGAGACTTCTTCTTCACTTTATCTTTTCCTGGATACATCCAACTAACCCGGAGAGCAAGACCTGTCACCCTGATAAGGTCTGAGATGTGTTATTGGAAGCACCGTGTGCTTTAAACCCATACTTATTTAGTTGGTTTACTTAGTTACCCATATGGTAATGCTTATTGTTAATTTACTTGCAGAGTATTTGAACACAACAGTGCAGCCTCAGCTCTCATGCTGCCTTTTTGTTGACTGAAAAATAAGAATATAAGGCATTTTAACATAATTAAAGGGATGGGGAAGATAAAGGGTCTTTTTTTTGTGGCCTGCTGGAGCCAGCTCTGGTGTAACCTTGACTCTGCAAGGGAGCGGATGGCCTGATTTTAACACAGAGACTGGGAGGCCTCTTTATTGAGGTTGCAGTTGTGGCCAGTCCAGCACTTCATGTCACTGAGGTCACCAAGCAGACATTAGGTGGTAACAACTTTCAGTTGCCTCTAACCTGCCTGAATCCTAGCCAGAAACCTAGATATTGAAAGTTTTCCAGCCTGCTACCAGTCCCCTTAGCTAGCTTTTACTTCACATATTTAAAGCTATCAGAAGAGGAAAAAGATTAAAGGCAAGTAGATGTTGCAGGGATGATACAGAAAGGGGCAAAAACAATGGGAAATTGGGTTGGCAGGCAAATTATATGGAGAGATACAGACCTAGAAAGGAGTAGTTTCAGATGTCTATCTGTCACTGGCTATTGGTTTTGCACCCATCCCATATGGTTTTAATACCAAAAGATCATGCTCAGTGTCTGGTTCTCAAATATATAGTTTTTTTTTTTTTTTTTTCTGCAGCTGATACCCTAATCTGCAAAGCAAAAGACTTTTTTTTGTTGGCAATTAGTGGTGTAGTGAGTCACTCCTCTACTGGTGGTTCACTTCCTCACTCTCTCCCGTAAATGCTTCTAAGAATAGCTGCTATAGAAATATTTCATGTAAAGGAATAGACCAAAATAGCAAACTCTATCTCTGAAAAACTAGGGTCCCCTAAAAATCATGGTTAGTGATTAAGAGAATATTAGACTAGAAAGAATAAAAGGCTGAAAGTACCTAACAAATGTGTTCCTTATCAGTTTATTTTTCACTAAAATTTATGCTTTAGAAATACAACAAAAAAATCAAATTTCACATTATATTCTGATCCCGCTGGTTTCTTTTAAAAAACAGTGCATGGGCTAAAAATAGGGGCAGAAACTGTGCAAATGACAGTAGGCACATGTTGTTTCTGTGGTGCCAAGTTTTGCAGTTCAGCTTAAGTGCTGTAATATCTCAAATCACTCCAAACAGTGACATCAGCACAACTGGCAGACAAATTTTGCCTGAAGATCTCAATATACAAGCCCATTGTAAATCTTTTTCTTTTTTTACTATGGTATCAGTGAGAAGAGGGCAGAAAGTGTGTTTTATAGAACAAAGAGTAGTGCCCAATTGACTGAGCTTGTGGACTCAGCCTGTCTGGACTGATGTAGTTTTGTGTGGTCCTGTGCAGCTCTGTGTGTTTGCCAGTCTCTTCAGATTCTGTGCTTTAGGTAACAGATGATTTGCCACAGTGATATTTGGCAACTGGTTGATCTCCAGAGATTTCAAAACAATGATTTCTTAGGTGGCACTTCTGTTTGTTTTTCTCCTTGAGCATATTTAAAGGTAGCTAATCGGCCTGGATTCTTTGTTTAATTAAGCAAGAACTTCACAGTTCTCTACCCTTCTCCTGGTCTTTCACAACTAAAAAGCCTAGGTTATGCCCTCAGATGCACTGGGATCCCAGTTCTGCTGTGTGCAAGTGCATCTCTGCCTTCTTTTGCAAGTAGTTCCTCAAAAGCCAGACATAGTGAAGAAATAGCCCTGTCCTGTAAAATAAGCAAGCTGTGTAGGTTATAAATAAGGTAACTATTTATGTCAAAGCAGCCGATGCCAGGAGAAGAGCCTCTTAGTCCAGAAGAGGTAGAGAAGGGGCAAATGAACAAATGTGGGTAAATGCACTGAAGAATATGGACTGGCTCATGCTGTTTTCCTTGCCACCTGTGCTTTACAAGCTGTATGTCATGTTCCCAGGAACCTGGGCTCAGGAGCTTGTGGAAAGCTTTCCACCAGAAAAAAACAAAAAATCACAGCAAAGAGAAATATGTGCTTCTGGGTTATTTTTCTGTCTTAGTCTCTTCTCTGAACGTGCTCTGAGTTGTTGAAAATGGACTCACTGGCCATGGCAAGAGAAGTCATAGAGTCATAGAATCCTTTAGGTTGGAAGGGACCTCCAAGATCATCAAGTCCAACCATTCAGCCATTAGGGCTCTAAAGTCCTCTGCTAAAACAGATCAGAATCTGTCAGGGCTGGAAGGGACCACAAGGATCCCCCAGTTCCAACCCCTCTGCCATGAGCAGGGACACCTCCCACTAGACCAGGCTGTCTAGAGCCTCATCCAGCCTGGCCTTAAAGACCCCCAGGGATGGGGCCTCAACCACCTCCCTGGGCAACCCATTCCAGGGTCTCACCACTCTCATGGTGAAGAACTTCTTCCTCATGTCCAGCCTGAATCTGCCCACTTCCAGCTTTGCCCCATTCCCCCTAGTCCTGTCGTTACTTGATTTCCTAAAAAGTCAAGGCTGTGCTATTGGGGAACTATAGCAGGACCAACAACTCAGCCAGGGTTATAGCTAGGAAGTGAAGGGAAGTACAGTCATGGACATTCAACCCATCAGATTTTGTATATGGGCTGTATAAGGTAGAGTTAATAGGGCCCTTCAGCACTGTATCACTGCTAGTGTTTCATCACACCTCTACATCCAAAAACTGGAAATTAAGACCTGTCTCTCTGTATTATCTCTAGAGTCAGAATTGACATATTTGTGTTGTTTTAATTTGTCATGGCCAGTTCTAGATTGGGTCAGGGGAGGCTGAAAGTGGGAGTCTCAAGAGTGAATATTTAAATTGTCTTACTGCACGGTGATAAACAGAAGAATATCTCTGACTCTCTGAGCTGCACGGACTTTCCCAAGCATTAATTCCCAGGACAGCCTTTGCTACAAAGGGGTATGCACACCATTAACTCTCAAAGACAGAAAGGCAGTACAGAAATGACAGAACATTTGTGTACACTTATTCTTGGCTACAGGAAAGGTGGACTAGGCGGGGTGTGGATACACTTCACATTCCCACTATGCTGGCTGGGGGGGGTTACCCACACTGCTCTGTCTCCAGCACAGTTCTACTTACAGATTTGTACTGGTACAGGGGTTCTAATGCCTTTCTCAGTCAGTGGCAGCCAGACATGCTACATAATTTTCCCATCTCACTGTGCCTGCAATAAGTGGAGGAATGGCAGCATTAACAGGCCATCAAAGAGAGCAGTCTTTTCAGTTGGCACAGCAGGTGTTGAAAAAGTAATTTTACCTACATTATTCCATTCATTATAAGGTCATCCCCAATGCTGATGACATCTGTGGGCTACACCCTCCTCTAATGGAGGGGGAAGGGGAGAAGAACACATAAAAGCTTAGATATTGAAATCCTCCGTGAATCTCTGTTCCATGTGGCAGAGAGGGGACCAAGTGGAAACTGCACTCTGTGCCTTCCTCTGCACAGAGATAAATTTCAAAAGGAAAAGTTAAGTGCTAGAGTCATTTGCAAGGATACTTAGAATATGACTGGTCAATGTCCTCAAATAACTAGAATAGATATTTTATTCCAATTGGCTGAAGAAGATCATGAATTATTGCAGTTATATGAAAAGAAGTAGTAAAGATTTCTTCAGGTTTTTAAATAAATACATTTTGACAGTGTTTGTGTTCATTTTATATTTGCTTTTTATGAAGATTCTGGCAAAAGGATTTCCTGGCAAGAATGTGTTTCAAAATAGTCCATATTTTAATTATTTACTGATAGTAGATTTGGAATCCCTGAAATTTGCACTAAAGACATTCTCAGAGACATAATTACCCAGTAAAGGCACAGAAATACCACATGATTAACACAATAAATCCAAACCAGTTTGATTGTGATTTTTATTTTGGAAAACCTACAAAAAGCTGATCACAAACAACCAACAGGTTTTGGAAATTATCCTCAGATTAAGTTAAAAAGAATAATAGGGAGATAATACCACAGACTGTTCAGGGAGATTCATGGGCAGGAAAGAAATGGACTATACACCCAAATAAACTATTCAAACTTTTATTACTGGAAACTTAGTTATTCAACTCTACTGGCAAGTTTACATATGTATAGTATTAATTGGCCAATATGGTAGATGTTTCATGATTATTCCTACTGTTTATCAGAGAGTTTTGCACATAAACTAAAGTGATGGTATAAATGAATGCAGGAAAAGTAAAAATTAGCCCCACCACCATTCTTGTGCCAAGAGTTTTTCATATGCTTCAGCAGTGACTTTTAAGCTAAACTTGTTCTGCAGCTGTGTTGTCATTAAACCTCCATATCACTGTTATTCCACATGGTGCACTGAATAGCAATCATTCTTTGCTGTGCATACCTGAAGTGCTGGGGTTTACATCTCCAGCCCTGAATGAGGGTTGGCTCATGGATGATGTCCACAAACAGGCAAGAAGGACCCTCCTGACTGGTTTTCACCCCAAGTCTGGCCAGCCATGGGTGGGAATTGATGAGGAGATCGCCACCAGGTGCCCCTGCCATCCATGTTATCTTGGAAGTGGGGCAGGAAGCCACCTCTATAAGAGCTGACTCTGCTTGCAGTGGGGCCTGTCTACACAGTGTATGTGCTGTGTGGGGATTCTAGCTACTGGAAGTGTTCCCTGACTCTTCATGGCAAGTCAAGTTCCCGGGATCGCAGGGCTAGAACATAAAGGTGTCTCTGAGTCCCTGCTATATAAGTGGGCTCAAGGCCTGGCTGCTACCATCTCCCATAGCTTAGCTCCTTGCCTGGCTTGATCCCTTCTTCGTGTCCACTGTGGTGGGTGAGTTCATTGACTTGTTCCTCCCTCTGGCTGTCTGGTGCTCTGGATCTCTGGTGTGTGATGTGGTAGCAGAGGAAAGAGTTTGGCTGCTGGTCTGTCTGTTAATGATAGTATCATTCTGTGTTGGGCAAGTGGTCAGCAGAAGAATACCCCAATCCTAACAGCTGTGCCAACATGGTCTTTGTTTATCCTGCTAGTATTTGGACTTGCAACCAGCTGTTCTATTTTCTTTGTCATGTCCTTTACCCTTGCCATTGTATATAAACATTGCAAAGGTTTTTCTCTGGCTTTGTGTGGCTTAGATATAGTTTTGTCATTAACACTATCACATAACTGACTCCTGATTTCACAACAACAATGCTGACCTCTGTATATTGTTGATCACATTAGGTTCTTCTCCCTCCCCACTCCAATTTTACCGATTTTACTCTTTTACCAATTTACTTGTCCTTCTTTTGTGGCTCATTAAAACACAACTATAGTCTGAGCATTGTATTTCTGTTTTGTATTTTACAACTCTACTTGTTGAGTTGGGCAGCCTTGACAACTGAAGAAAAGTAACTTCAGGTTGAGGCCAACCACTGAAGAGACACTTCCATACATAACACATCATGTAGTTTGTGCCATAGAGGTTTTTTTGGGACCCTTTGCAATGCAGCTTCTGACGTAGTATGCAAAACAAACCAGAAACAGGAGAAAGAGGACTTTGAAAAGCAGGCAACTTGCATCCAGGCAACGTAACTGAAGCTGCCAATTTCAATAAATATATAAAGATCTGAAAAAAATATTAGCTATATCTTCACACATCCACATTTTATCAATGCAGACACCCCCACACTTTAGCATGTATACTGCATGCTACTTTTCTGGCAAATCGCCTGGAATTTAAAATCAGTGAGTTGATATTTTATTTTAGGCTGTATACATGCATATAGGAGTCTGGCTATTGAAACATTGCTCTTATCCAGACAGACTGTAAATGAGCTGATTAGCTGTGTAGAATGAGGACAGTGACAGCATTGAACACTATGAATTTGAAGAAGAAGCCTACCTATGGCAAAAATTGTGGGAGTGTGTTCGTACAGATTTAGGATGGATAGCACAAATTTGATGTGACTTCTGTTTGGAGAATTATTCTGACTATTGAAGCTACTTATGCTTTTTTGCAGGTTAAAAAAAGGACAAAAACTTTAAGCAATATTTCAAATTCAAGTCTTAACTTCCTCTCTAAACAAAAAGAAAAGCAACCCTTTCAGTTTTCAGTTGCACATGGTATTGCATGCTTTGTTGTGCATTTACCCACTCCCCATAAACCTATGATCACTCCTGTGAGCTCTGGAATGGGGGTGGAGGTTTTAGAGAAATAACCTGAACAGAACAGTTTAGGTAAGCCATTGTGCAGCACTGCAGAAGTTAATTCTGTGCCCCTTCTGCACAGGAAGAGTCTTTGAAGGGCAGAAAGGGAGAATTTTCTCCTTTTTTTGTAGAATACAATCACAGAATCACTTAAATTGGAAAAGACCTTCAAGATCATCAAGCCCTATTGTAAACCTAACACTGCCACATCCACCACTAAACCACGTCACTAAGTGCCCCATCTACATGTCTTTTAAATACCCTCAAGGATGGTGACTCCACCACTTCCTTGGGCAGTATGTTCCAGTTCTTGATAACCTTTTCTGTGATGAGGTTTTTCCTAATATCCAGCTTAAACCTCTCCTGACACAACTTGAGGCTATTTTCTTTTGTCTTATTGCTTGTTACTTGGGAGAAGAGACCAGCACCCACCTCACTACAAACTCCTTGCAGGTAGTTGTAGAGCATGATAGGTTTTTCTTTGAGCCTGCTTTTGTCCAGACTAAACAACTCCCGTTCCCTCAGCTGCTCCTCATAAGAACTGTGCTCCAGACCCTTCACCAGCTTTATCCCTCTTCTTTGGACATGCTCCAGCACCTCAATGTCCTTTTTGTAGCTAGAGGCCCAAAACTGAACACAGTGTTTGAGGTGCAGCCTCACCAGTGCTGAGTACAGGGGGACAATCACTTCTCTAGTCCTGCTGGTCACACTGTTTCTGGTACAAGCCAGGATGCTGTTGGCCTACTTGATCACCTGGGCACACTGCTGGCTCATACTTAATCAGCTATCAACTGACACCCTCAGATCCTTTTCTGCCAGGCTGCTCTTCCCCAAGCCTGTAGCATTGCCTGGGGTTATTGTGACCCAAATGCAGGACCTGGCACCTTGTGGAATCTCATACCATTGGCCTCAGCTCATTGATCCAGACTGTCCACATCCCTCTGTAGAGCCTTTCTACCCTCAAGCAGATCAACACTCCCACCCAGCTCAATATCATCTGCAAACTTACAGGAGGTGCCCTTGATCTCCTCATCCAGATCATTGATGAAAATATTAAACAGAACTGGCCCCAGTATTGGTCCCTGGAGAACACCACTTGTGACTGGTTGCCAAGTGGATTTAAGTCCATTCACCACAACTCTTTAGGCCTAACCATCCAGCCAGTTTTTTACCCAGTCAGGTGTACATTTGTCCAAGCCATGAGCAGCCAGTTTCTCTGGGAGAATTATGTAGGAAATGGTATCAAAGCCTTTGCTGAAGCCCAGGTAGATGGCATCCACAGCCCTTCCCATAACCCCTGAGCAGGACACCTTGTCATAGGAGGAGAGCAAGTTAGTCAAGCAAGCCTTGCCTTTTCTTTTCCTCTCCAAAGTGGCTTCTTGCCTTATTTGTTTTAGGCTACAAAATGAATTCCTTCAGAGCCTGGCTTCCTACCATATTGCAGGTAGGAGGAAGAGCTCAAATACTTCCCAACTGTCCTCAATTTAGCTCTGGTTCTTTTGTTGGAAGGGTTTTATTTCCATCAATAACGTTACAGTTGGCTCACTTCTGCCCTGCATGCTAGTCCAGGGCTTCTACAGTCCACTGGGCATCAAGTCCACAGCTTGATGCTGTGCTATTGAAGTCAATAGGAATTTTCTCATCAAATGAGCTAGAAGCAGGAGATGATCCATAACTAGTCAGCTCTGACTACAGGATGCAATTGCTCTGTAATGGCCACTGAATTACTATTCTCTGCTAATCTGTATCTGACTAAATGCTCTTGGCCAGCGTTTTCCCCCCTTCCCAGAGAGGTTAATCAAATGACAAATAGCTGCTTTTAAATGGCAGAAGGAGGGAGTGAGATGACATAAACCCTATAAAATATAAGCTAAATAAAAGGCCAAAAAGAGGCCAAACCAGGGATGGGTGTCTACCATGCTACCACAGAATCAGTAGCACCAGGGCTATCCACCCACTTGAGTTTATCATGAGCAGCAGCAGCTTAAAACTCCTTCAACATCCCCACTTCTGCAGCACTGTCTGATCACCTCCTGCCTGCATCAGTTCTGATTAACAGCCTGCTGCCTCAGACCAGTGCTCGGGAAAGACTGTCTGAAAATTCATTTAAACCAAATGGGTGGTCATTACTCTCAGAGTCCTTTCTCAGTGCAGTGCAGCGTGACGCTGGGACTACGTATGACTTGGCTTTAATCAACATTGCTGATATTTGGGAGAGAGGGAGAGAGAGAGAGAGGTTTCCACTGCAGCCTTTAATGTGGCTCTAGTGAGACGTTGTTATATATTGGGCTGTGTCTCAATACAGGGGCTTATTTGACAGGCCCTGTCATCATCTACCTCCAAGATTATAACTCATGCTGCTGGAAAGACAACTTTATTGGACTAAATATTGGCATGCGTCTGTGTGGCCCACACAGGTAAAGACTCTCCCTGGGCCTCATCGGTGTGTCTTGAGTCACTGTGTGTGGGTGTAACAACTTCACTAGTTATTATTAATCTCTCTGAAACCTCTTTGCAGTGATTAAGGGAGTACTGTATGAAAGCAGTCTGCTTTGTGGGCTCTCGCCAAGGAAGACCCACTAAGCAGATTTTGTTGGATACTTCAGCCAAACTGCTCTTTTCTTGGCAACTGAAAAGCACATCAACACAGATATAATGCCAATTTCAAGCATTTTTTTTAATGTACTGCATTCATGTGTTTTGGATGCTACACAAACCACTAAAATCAAAGCACAGTACTTAACATAGCCAGTCACTTTTCTGATGTGCCAGCATATATAAATAAGCCTGAGCAGGATACAAAAGGTCACTTTTAAAAGAGAGAAAGAAGGAAAATGCATGTGTGTGCTTGCCTCTGATCCTCTTTGTCGGAAGCAGGGGCTTCAGTGAGGGACTTCAGTGTGAGAGGACAGATCTGTCATCAGGTGCTGGATACCCCCAGACCATGACCAGAATGGCTTAACAAATTGTCAGGGATCTTTTCAGCTTTTTCTCCAAGCTGACTGCTAAGGGCTGAGCATTTTGGGAGTGGAAGAGCTGAGCTCTCCCTGAGCTAGCTGTGAAGATGAGATCATGGGGCAATGGCCTGCAGCTACATGGAAGGTCAGGTAACTCTGGCTTTGGGTGTAAATAATGATCACATAGAAGGTTTTAGCTTCTGTATGTCACTAAACAGGGTTGGTTGCTAGTTTCCATAGCTGAGTCAGGGGGAAGAGGACTCATATTCTCTAGAGGAAGACTCTAGCAGGTTTCATCTGACCTGAAATATAATATTTTCTTTGAGCAGTGGTGTCTTTCACTTCTGTTTACTCCTGTATATATATTTTTTAAAAGCTCCACCTTTTTCTCTCTCCCCATTCCTATTTCTGGCAACTGATCAAAGCCTGGGCTTGCTGTTCTGCTGTGTGCCTCATGACATCTTGTACTCACACACCTGAAAGTGTCTGTCTCCAAAGCAACTTTATGAGCTAAGTAAAGCAGAGTAAAATAGAAGAAAACTGAAGTTTTTCCAGTTTAGTCTGTCCCAGGAGGGTTAGGCTGGGGAAAAACAAGACACTGTGAAGGAAGCAAAAAATAAGAATAAAAAAGAAACCAGACAGTCTCAGGAAGGGAGAGAAAAAAAGAAAAAAAAAAACAAAACAAAACAAAAAACACACAAGAGTTTAACCTGAAGCAGATTGTCAAATATCTATTTGGAGTTCAGAGTGCTACACCAGCCTGACTATACTCAACTTTGACCACCTACAGAAGGTTTTGCATCACCAGCTTTGTGTCATTAAGTAATTAATGTTGCAGTGATGGGCCGTTTTCTCCTGTATCACTGCACTCAGTACACATCATATGGTCATCATTTCAGCTGCTACTGCATTAAAGTACTTCACAGGAGTCACTTCCTTTCTGATGATCTATTCTGTGTACATGGTTTGTGTTTGTGTTTTTTGGTTTTGGTTTTTTTTTGCACCATTTCCAGAATGCAAGAGATCCAATATACCCAGTAGGCCTCTGAAACTCATTTCTTCCATCTGTAAAGCAAGCAAGCTTACCCTTAAGAAGAGAACAGGCACAGAGGACACTCTTTGCTAGCTTAATTTTGTGCCCCATGCAAAACATATCATATCTTTCTGCTTTTGCATGCCTAATCATAAAATGACACTGACCAAATGAGGTTATTTACATAAAGAGGAGTATTTGGCTGTATAAAAATATGCATCCTTGACTGACTTTTTTAAAGAGGGCTACATAGTCAGAATATCACCCTGCCTCTACAGCAGGCAGAGAAACCATCCTGGCTTTACCACGTTTGAGATGGTGATATACAATATTACTTTCATCTGTTCTGTTAATCTGCATCAAGCAGCAGCCTAATCATGACCTTGCCAGTCTTTAGCACCCACAGACTGGTGTAGTCATGCTGCAGCAGGGTGGAACAGCTTCTCCATCATGGCCATGGTCTTTTAGTGGGGCTTTGAACTGATTATATTTAGATGAAAGACAATTTATAAACTTCAAATACCACTTAAAAAAAAAAAAAAAAAAAGGATGATGGAGACGTGGTTGAAAGAAAAATAAAAAAAGCAAGTGTGTGTTTGAATGAAATCATAGGACTCAACACCAGTCCTTGCTGGGGTGGCCTGTGTTAATGGTGGTAGAGGAGAGGAAATATTGACCCCTTGATCTCACCCAGTAAATCCACATTTGAAAGGGAGGAGATTAAAACATCTTAGAAATCATGTGATGGAAACAGAGAGAGCATAACATTTTATTTATGCTCATGTCAGATGACTTTGCCAGCTCCTTAATTGATATACAGACTCCAGCAGGTCAAAACAGAAGCACAGGGGTGCTGCTATGTTAAAGGAAGATTGCTTATAAAAAATTTTAGGTGTCTTGACATGACATGGTTCCATTTTAACTGTCTGTGTCCAAGGACTGCTATGAAATCTCTGAACTGCTTCCACAGATGGTCATCCTCTTCTCCATTTTGATCACTTTTCCATTTTGTGAGTCGGGGAGTGCATGGACTTGTGAGCACCCCAGTGGAGAAGCTCCCTTTCAGCTTTGCAAACCACTTGTGCTGGGGTCAGTCAACTCCTCTTAATCTAAATGGAGTAAGGGTGCATCCCGCTTCCTAGCTTTGTTTAGCAGCATTGAAAAACAATTAAAAGAGAAAATACAAGCATAGCTGTAACCCACCTGCTGAAAGAGGAGAAATATAAAACTCTACCATGTAGTTAAAAAAAACCCCCAAAAGTCCAGTGTGGCAGGAGGAGAAGAGATAATAATCAGAATGGTAGAATGAGATGTGTTAACAATTGCAAGGAAATACTTAATACAATCTAACAAAAGAAAAAATATAGAAGTGACATTCAAATTATCTAATCTCCCAGAAAGAAAATCCTTTTGCATGTTATTAGCAAATCTCTATGTGACACCAATAAAACCTTGTCTGATTTGACAATAAGTATGAAGGAGATAGCATTACCCAAAACCTTCAGCAATCTGCCTCTGTTCAGTCTTCCAGTGATGCATTTATAACTCCTGTGACTAACACGAATGAGTGAAGATTTTTACAGCCACCCCATCTGCACAAGACACAACTGCAATGAAATTGTCTTCTTATTCCAGAGAGACACAAAATTTAACTTGCAGCCGTCTGAGAGCTGCCCACAGAGCCACATTTTTACAAGGGAAAAAAAAAGAAGAAACCAAACCAGGCTCACATTTTGGGTTCTCATCCTTTAATTTCATATACCCACAGGAGCTTGAAAAAGTAATTTACTACTTTCTGTTACTTAATGCATATAAATATATATATAATTA
>NW_008601152.1:0-16757 GCF_000691845.1 Merops nubicus | reverse complement strand
ACCGGCCCTGCAGGGCGCGGCTGAGCCCCGCAGCCGCCATCGGCGCCTGGGGAGAGCCGGGGCGGGAAGGGCAGGACGCTGCTGTGAAGGGAGGCGTGTGAGGAACGGCCCTGCCAGCCCTGCGGGGAGCGAGGACTGAGGAGGAGGTCGCTCAGGTGCCCAGCAGGGATTCCTGCCGAACCGAGCCGAGCATTGCGGAGCAGATAGCAACACCGCAGCCCGTGGAGGACTGCACACTGAGGCAGGTGGATATTCCCTGAGGGAGCTGCGGCTTCTGGGGCGCCCACACAGGACTGTGTTTATCCTGAAGGACTGAAGCCTGTGTGAAAGACCCACTCTGAGCAGGGGAAGAGTATGAGGAGCTGTTGCAGACTGGCTGCAGCCGCTGTTCCTCATCCCCTCTGGGCCACTGGGGGATGGCAACAAATTAAATTACTTTTCCCCAGGCTGAGTCTATTTTGCCAGTAGTGGAAACTGGTGAACGATCTTCTGTCTTTATCTTGAACTACCCCTGAACTTTTGTTTCTTATTTTCTTCCCCTGTCCTGTTGAAGAAGGGGGAGTGAGGGAGTGTCTGGACAGACATCTGAGGGCCAGCCAGCCTCAGCCCACCACAATATAAAACACTCTCATAGTGGTATTGCAACTGTGTACCTTTCTGTGGCACTGCATTTAGTGGCGTAGACTTGCCTAGGAGGGATGCTTGCTGCTGCAAGGATTTTGTAGGCTGTAGCATCCTGAGAAAGCAAAAAAGGTTGGACTGCTTCAATTATAGTTTAGTTTGAAAGGTAAAGATAAACTGTAAGGGTGAGATTCAGTGTTGTATAACTAGGCTTTGAATGCCATTTATAATATGGGTAGGCATTTCCATATTTTGGGCAGCCACCACACAGGGCCTGTCCTAGGAGGCTAGGTGGCACCAAGCTGTTAAAGGCTAAACACAGATCACCAAATCGTGCCCTGATTGCTAGCTTATCAGGTGTCATGCATGTGCTATTTGCTAATGGATGGAGGTTTTCTGTGGGTCAGGGGAAGTGGTGGAACTTGTTGTGTAACAGCATGTCAGAGGTACCTGTCGGTAAGCATCCTTCATTGTCTTACAGCTTTTGTCAGTGGCCCAGACTGACATTGCCTCCCTGAGAAATTTTACATGTGGACTGAGGGGACTGTCAACTTGCTTTTGACATCTTGTACTCTAGACATCTTGTGCTTAGAGGACTTTCTAACTTTGCATTTTCTTTCAAATACAGTGATTGTTTTCTGTATTTGAGGAGAGTTAACCTGAGGTTATGAAACAGTTGACAGACAAGTGGAGTTAGTTACAGCTGTGTAGCATGGGCTTTCTTCTTGGCTTCTGGCTGCAAGATGTGCTGAAATATTACTGAAAATAGACTCCATTGAAAGTAGGCTCTGGTGTTCAATGTAGATTAAGAAATTCCAAATGTGTCTTAGATACATATTTTTAATAAAATAAAAATTCTGAACGATGTAGATGGATATGTTCAGTAATATTCACAGCAGTGGTACCTCATCATGAATCAGGAGACTAATAAAGTGGGACATTATTATCTTTATCTCTGGGCCTTGGTAATTCAAACATGTAAGGGTACCGTAGCATCCACCAGCCTTCAGATGAAGTAAATGAATCTATCTTGAGATAAAACAACATTGGGAAGTAGAACCGTTTAGCATGTGGTTGCTTTGATACTCTTATCAAGTGATAAAACTTGATACTGAGTGTTTGCTACTGGGAATGAATATTTATTGAAGTTTACTTAATTGCATGTGCAAGAGAAAGAAGGAAAAGTATGTTAAATCAGCAGTTTAGGTCATTTAACTCAGTTACAACAGCAGCTATGGTAGGCTATGAACATACAGCAGATCAAACACTTATACAGTAATGGCCCATGTAGCTTTGCCTGGAGTATCCTCTTCCCAAATAAATGAGAGCCAGGTAAGTGAAATTAGGTTTCTGGTAGGTAGGGTACTGCGAGGTAAAAGTACTTACAGCACTGTAAGTACTGTGGAGAAATAGACTCTTGATCATGTGTTTACATGACTGTACAATCAGTTTAATTAAATTACTGTCAAAAGCGTATCATTCAATTTTTCCTCTTTAGGAGGACTAAGTAGAGCCTGAGGAAAGGATGAATTCTGAATAAAGGGAAGATGCAACTCCGTGGGAAATGAGGGCTAAAACCCTAAGATAAGTTTCTTTGAGGGGTAAATGAAAATGAGATTTTCTCTACAACTGCACATGCTTTTAAGTGGCAAGGACTTTAGGCAAATATTTTTTTATACAATCTTAAAAGAAATTCATTAGACATTTTCCTAAATGTGGCTTTCCAGTGACATTTAAAAAGGCCAAGCAATTTTATTTTCATTATTTTAAATAATAAATAAATACAAATAGGAAAAAAATGGAAAAAATCCCCAAAGAATGTATGAAACATTACATGAAAACAGATTATGATTTTACTCCAAAATAATGCACCTTTATTTGCTTTTATTAATAATTTTTTTTAAAGTGTAGGTTCTTTATTATGTAGCCTAGCAGAATTTCTGGAAATTATGAATTAAAAAAATGAGAAAAATTGCTATATCTCACTGTTCCCATGTAGGGCTCTTTGGCAGGATGTTTTCATGAAAGATACAACGGTGGAAATTCTTCAAGTGAATTTTAATCTCTGTGTCTGTCAGTGCCATAGTGCCAGCAGAATTGACAACTAAACTGATTAGGCCCTGGCCAAAGAATGTCCAAGTTTCTAGAACTTCTCCAGATACAGGTGTTAGATACAGATTATTAGATGATAACTAAATGGTTTTTACTGCAGCTTTTTTTTTACATGTCTGATATTTTACATCAACCCAAATAGTCTCATGTTGCCACAAATTTAAGTAGTAATTTTGAATGCTACGTTTTTGACCTCTTATGCGTTCGCTGCTTTTCCACGGAAGGTTAGAAGCCCAGGCCTGGAAAGCTCTATTCCATCACCAGAGCATTTGGGACTGTAAGAGTTACTAAAATAAAAAAAAATCTGGTCAATATTTGCATCAGGCCCTTTAGGAAAGCAAAGTGTTTGGCATCTGCATCATATTAAGGCAGCTCAGTTAACAGGAGCTCCCATAGTGTACAACTGAGCTGCAGATTTCTGTTGTTTCTGAAAGACAGACTACCAGCTTATTTAGGATCTTAAACTTTAGTTACACGGTAATTTTCTGGAATGACGTTTATGGCAGGACCAGAGTTTAAACATGGGCGTCAGAGCCTGAGTGTTGTTTGAAACTTCAGACTACGATTCAGAAGCTGAAGCTGTAGCAAGTATATACACCAAATGCCATAAGTACTAGTGTAGATGCAGTGTGGTGTTTTCTGGGAATTTTGTAAGAACTTGAATAAAAGACTGAGGCTGATAGTACTACATGCTATAAAATACAGAACAAAAGATAAAAATTTCTAAAGAAAACAGCAGTTGAAATTAAAGAAGGGTATAGAAACCTGATGTAGTAGCTGACGTAGTTCTAGAATTAGAAACATTCCTCTCAACATAGGTATGTTTTTTAACTGCTGTCCCTTTCATTTGATGCCAGGTGTAAGAAATCATATAATCTTTTTCCTGAAATTTCTTAACTTATACTATTGTTACCAATGTTTACTCTGCTGGAATGAATTAAATAAACAAAGAAAGAACACGGAGTGTGGTCAGGATTATAAAATAAGACAAAAATCTGCCCATGTTTAGAAATATGTGATTTCATTTACTCCAATACAGTGCTTGAAATTTGTCAGATTCACTGCTATAAGCAAGAAACATATTAATTTTTCTTTCTCAGTAAGCCCAGAACACAAAATTACATACTTTCTTTAATACTTGAAGTTTTCAGATGTTATCCTCTAAAAGCATCAAATTAGCACTAATGTGTTTGACATTATGGAGTGAGGTTCTTGAGTAGAGGCCGTGCTAAGGTTTTTAACAGGTTCATACCTTAAAAATTGGATCACCATCACCATTCTGCTCTCTAAAGGCTTCGCTTTTAGCAGTGAAGCTTATTTTTGTACTACGTGATGTCATAAGCTGAAGGGGAAGATGAATAATTAGCTCACAGATTTGAAGTTGCTGGAATTTGGTAGAGAAAAATAGAAAGAAGGTATTTGGCAGCTTATTGATTTAACAGAGGCAATAACAGTGGTCTGGTTGAAGAAATACACTTTAGTTAATGAGTTAAAAAAATTTCTACTCTTGAATTGCTTTTGCAAAAACAATCTACTTTAGGGCATCAAAAAACATTTCTTATGATTATTTTAAAATATACATTCAATATCACTAGTCAAATTTATAATTATATCTTACAGAAAAGACTATCACCTTTTAAAATACATGTTGTATAATGTAATGCATAACACAATTTCTGTCATTAAATAAATGTTACCGCATGACTACATTGAAGGATTGTGATTCAAAGACATGTATCATGTACAAATGTAAAGGAAAAAAACCTTCTTTTTTCCTCTTATGTGATAGTATGGAATACCGTATTTTGTGAAAATATACAAGGCCTGTCAAACGTATAGCTGTTGCATTAAAATTTTTCAGCTCCCACTGGAAAATTAAATATTTTCGCCTTGTAATCTGTAGAATTATCTTTACCTGAGGTAGCAAGGTGTATGGAAAATCAGGCATCTGTAGCTAATGTTATCTGGCTGTTATAAGGAAATTTGGCTTGTTTTGAGTGGCAGCTAACAGACGTAAACATTTAAAAAGTAATGATACAAAATGCATAAAAGGGACAAGTGTACAGTAAGAATAATGTGTTTCTTTGTATTAAATTGTTATAAAAATCAGTGTGCACTGTGTTTACAATACTGCCTGAATTGTCTTTCCCCTGTGTTTTTTTGGTTTTGTTTTTTTTACTTCAAAAACCAATAGAACCTGGAAGTCACTCAGAGGATACATTTATCAGATTTAGAAAACGTGTAGTTCTAGTAAGCTGTGGGACAAAATGCCTATGATAATGAAGAACACGAGCTTTCCTTGGAAAGGCATAATTCCCTAATTCAGAGCAAGTATTAGAATATGAAATCAGGATTTTTCAATGTCGGATGGAATTTCTATTCTGTTCTGATTCACGAGTATTTTTGTGCATCCTCGCACAACCATGTCCTCAGCATCCATAAACGGAGAGCAGGCTGCAGAGCAAAGGCAAGGCTTGCAGAGCGTTGGGCACCAACTGGAGAACAATTTTATTTCAGGTACCAGTGGGTGATTACTAACAACACAGATTGACCCTGCTGCTGTGTTCCAAATACTTACATGTTTTTGTAAGTCGTCTACCCAGAATTTATAAACAGGGAATAAAATAACCCTCGGAAGCCAAACAACTTCTTCTCCTTGTCGCCATATGCTACATCTTTTCCCCCTAGGTTCCGTATACTCTGCGTGAGGAGGAACGGTGTCTTTTCTTTCCACATGGCTCTGTCGGCGGTCATAACAGCTATTCTCTTCATGAATATGTAAATCCCATGCATAAAGTCAGAAAAATTAGCATGGTGATTCGGCTATAGAGCGCGCCCAATTACGTCTGTCTGATGGGCGAATGGTGATGATTTAATCTCTCGGCTGCGGGAGCGGGTTCAGGTGCTGCCACGAGTGCCGCTGTAATTACCGAGCACCCGGGCTGGGCGCACGCTGCGGGATCCTCAGGCTCCTAATAAGCGCTGGGCATCTGATGCGTGCCCGTGATGGACTGCAGGCAGCTCCACGGGCAGGCGCTCGCTCTGATGCTTAGTGACAAGGGAGAAAAATGCCCTGGGTCCGCAGCACCCTTCCCTGTGCGAACTGAGACTCCTTAGCACTGGGGATTTTTTTTTGGTGCCTACCGAACACTCGCAATTAGAATGGACCGAGTAGAAGTTTGGAGAAACACTGGGAGGAAATGGTGACCATGTTTGCTAGGCGTCCTTAGCTTGTGTGGTTTATCGGGGATGGGTTTTGGAGGGGGGAGGAAAGACGTGCAGAAAACATAACCAGGGAGGCACCACCAGCGGTTGATGCATTTTTGTATTGAAATAAGCAGGCGTGCTCATGCATATTTATATGACGTGCATGCCTATGCGCCGCTCCGAGCAGTGGCACTGCGGCTGGGCTGCAGTAATTAGGCTGATGTAATTATAGCAAAACAAAGCGAGCTTCGGCTGGCGTTTTTTTTTCCTTGTAGGACGGTGGGAACATTAAAGACATGTGCGTGTTCCAGTGTGCAGAAAATGAACCTGAGCCCCTGTCAGAGGCTAGGAGGACAGTGTGGCCAGTGCACCTATTGTGTCACTGCTGCAGAAAGCAGCTTAGCGATTGGCCACTGTCTGCAGCACATAATACTGACTGGTTATAAAGGACTTGTCTAGAGGAAAGCCTGTAGGTACTCCATTGTCTGGCAAAGTTGATATGACTGCATTCTTTTTGCAGGGGGTCAGACAGCTGAACTGTAAAAGCTGCACAGATTTTTTTTTTTTTTTTCCCCCCTTCTTCTTTCTCTCTGTCTCTGTCTCTTCCATACAGCATTTTTCTTTCATGCCCTGAGTTTACATAGCTAAAGAGAATACTAATTAAGATCCCTTGTCTTAACTTGAAAATAATGACTCGGATGTAAATAGAAAACTGGTGATAGTTTAAAATATTCTCGTGTAGCACTGAGATACCAGTTATTGTTCTAGGGGGAAAAAAATGAAGAATTTTTTTGTAATCAAGGTAAACAAAGAAGAGTTTCTGCTTCTCTCTCGTCCTGTCATTCTTTCTTTTCTTTCTTTTTTTTTTTTTTTTTTAACCAATGATGCTGTGCTATTGCAGGTCAGATAATGTTTTATTTCAGAAAGTGTGCTAGCTACATAATTTAGAAGTTCACAAATCATTTGCAATTTAGTGCTTATTAATCCTTCTTAGGATGTAATTCGGTGAAAGAACTGCTTTAAAAAAAAATCTTTTCTGTATTATAGACGGATCTCACAACGCAGTCTGGGCTCCGTGCCAAAGGCTGGTATTTCACAGCAGCGACCGCCTTACAGATGAGCTGTGGGAAGCAGGAGGGAGACTCTCTTAGGGTGCCACTACTATGGAGACACAGCTGGGCTGAACAAGATTTGCTTCAAACGACAACAAGAGAGACAGAAAGTGTCTGGTTCGACCGCTGCCCAAGCAGGCAGTAACCAGAAGAGCTAGCAGCCAATCCGGCCATGCTGCACTGCTCGAAACCAGCTCTACATCCCAGCCAATCAGTGACATCACTGGTGAGAAACTCATTTACATCATGCAGTAATGAACTTTGTTTAACGTATCCTTTTTTCTTTTCTTTTTCTTTTTTTTTTTTTTTTTTCCTCACAGAGATTAGGTCCTTCATTAATTATTCTGCCAGCATAATTTGAATGGCTATGCAAAACAGTGGCTACATTTTTCCTGATTTTTTTTTTTTTTTTTTTTAAACTGTGTGCTGTCTCTGCAGGTAACCATGGGCATTGTTCCATATTTTTTTTCTGTTGGCCCCGTAACATCTTTAAAAGAATCTTTTATTGTTAATATTGTGCATCTGTTTTTCTTTCATGTTTGTTTGGCTCCTTGTAATCCTTAACTAATGTCGTACTGCTTCCTTCAATTAGCCTGAGATTAACCATTTTGGTAGGTAAAAAGGGTGTTGCTGCAGCATCGAGTTTGCATCCTTAGCTGCCATCACAGTCTGAGTACTTATTGTAATGCTTCAGAAATCATTTTGCTGTGGCCGTTTTACATATCTGGTTTTCTCTAAAGGTTCTTACATGCATCTGTTACAACTGAGCGAAGTTCAGTACTGCTATATTTCATTCTTCAGCACTTTCAGCCAAGATGTCATTTTATTAATGAATAGAACTGAGATCATTTCTGAACAAATTTCACCCCCTTCCTTCCACCTCAACACAATGCACCTGATTTGCATCCATTTACCAGAATAACTGAATACAAGAGCCAGTATGAAAGGAAGTCAAGGGAGAGCTTGCATACAGCTTCAGGGTACGTTGCAGCAAAGCGAAATATAGAATTTTTCTTTAGCTATTCCTCTTTTTACTTAGGATGTGCTTAATCTGCACGGGAAAGATTGGATGTTATCTTGAAAAACTATTCTCTAACCAGCTTTTCATATTAGAGAATAGGTTTGATGTTTGGTTTTCTTTTTTTTTTTTTTTTTTTTAATAATAAATGTGCATTATTTCTTGAGATGTATTCAGCTATAAGTGGAAAACATTTGGGCAAGTCAACATTGTGTTGAACATTTGGAGTTAGTTCTTTGTGGGCAGAGTAATTTGTTGTGCTAACAGTTTAAAACCAGCCCAGAATACTGAGGAATGCAGAGATTTCAGACCGCATAATCTAATGAGGCGAGGTTTTGCTCTTCAGTATTCTAATAGCTGAAACTGAATCAGATATGAGACAAATTCAATATTGTGTGATTAAATTAAAGCTATATCTATTGCTAGTGGGCTTCAAGAGGTCAACAGTCTTTGGTAAAGCAAAATTTTATTTAAAGAAGTATTCTTAAATGGAATTCTTGTTACAGCATGGCAAATTCCTCCCTCCATGCCCACAAAAACGCACAATTTTTTTACAGAGCTTCAGTTATATATCGATCCTTGTAGTCACTTTGAAAATACAGAGGATTTAAACACTAAACCATAGCTCTTTCAATGCATGATGCATTCCATCATCCCATCATCAGTATTCTGTGTGCGGCTGTCCTGATTCAGCCACTAGCTCCCCTGCTGCAGATCCTGTAATTTGAATCATGCGTAATAATATATTATCCTACTGGGGGCCTTCTTTCAGTAGGAGAGTGGTTTTATACCTTCTGCTGTAAGAGAACTGTTGGCTCCTTGCCATCTCATAGCCATTATTCACAGAGGCAATCAAGATAGTCTTCCTTAAGGAATAACATCTGCACAACTGCGTGTGCCAGAAATATGCAGCGTCCCCTCATGCTATAAATTTGGTTTTCTTGGAAGCAGGAATATTTGAGAAAATCAGAGCACAAAACTGGGACATTTACAGGAATTCATCAAAAGTGCACTGCATGTACCATGTGATGAAATCCAGGACATTTGGAGTGGCTAACAGGGGCAGAGAAGAAGAGAACAGAAGCTGGTGGCTCTTCTGTGGCTCTTGCTAAACCTTTTCAGACTCGGGTTGGTGACTTAGCTGGTGATTAGTGCTACATTAAAAATGTGACTTTCTCCTTGCTGACAAGGTAACTTTTTAGCTAGTGTGCTGGTGGTACGTTGTCATTTGGAACTGGAGCTGCATTTCCCAAGTTGGGAATCTAACAATATTTGATGCATTCAACAGGATGCATTATCATTTAGCAGTGAATGAAAAACAAATACAAAGAGGGGCTAAGATGGTAGAAAATATGGAAACTTCACAGTGAAGAGGCAAATCTCAGACATGCAAAATCTGACCATACACTGAAAATACAAGTTTATGAATTGTGCCCTGTAGGGCATCCGAGGGGTGGCAGAGCAGCTGCGTGGGGGCAGAGGAAAAGAAACCCCAGATCTGTGCAGCTCTATTGTCTGAAGAACACGTGCTAATGCCGCTTGTAGCATCTCTGCCAACACTGTGGCCTACGATTTCTTTTCTTTCATTCATATAAATATAATCCCTAAATCACAAACATCCCCCCACCCCGCCCTGAGATATTATTTTTATAAATATTCCTTTTGTGTAAGCATGTAGAGGAGTGGAATTTTTTTCTTATATACTAGTGGTTTGACCCTTCTTGTTAGCAATAGTGGAGTCATTATTTTTGATTTAAGGCAGGCAGAGAGGAAGTACTGGGGAGAAAGAGAAGTCTGATTTAGCATGTTTATCTCATCCTGGAGCTTACAGATTCCTTACTGAAAAAAAGCAGCAGTACACCTGTAGTAACTAATCCTGCACAGGCTGTGTTTATTGTAGTGCTATTGAGATGTATAGAGGTGAGGGGGAGTCTTCTTGTTGTCATCACCTCCTGGCTTACCTTCTAGAAGAGAGAAATAAGATCTGTAACCTGACTGAAAATCAAAAGCGGTAATATTTAGGAACAGACATTCTACTGAGACTGGAGGAGTGATAGTTAAGTAGGACTCATCTGGTGGCTGACATGTAAAGAATCTTCTAGAGAGAAGGCATGAGCTCAGGACCTGAATAGCCCATCATACTCGTGACTCATGCGGAGCCAGCAGTGAGGAGGAAAGCTTCGCAGGCTGGTGATGCTCCACTGAAGAGCATCCTCCATGTAGTCCTGGAGTTTTCCATACTAGGGATCAATAGGAAAAACAGTACAAAAGAATGTAATGATTTGATCGATCCCAGGAGACAAATAACCTGTGTGATAGCTGAACTCTGCTTTGGAATGAGGAAACAAAGTAGAGCATGGCATTTGTCATAGTTCATCTATTTAAGAGTTGCATCGTTCAGGAGGATGAGCCAGCAAACAACAGCCACTGGAAATTAAAACGTGCTTCTTTTCTACTTCTGTGAACAAGCACGTGGTATTTGATTCTGTTCTTCCGTGCTAGCATTCCTGCTTTCCGATGGAAGTCCTAACAAAAAGTCCATTCAACATGTTTCTTCTAACAAAAGCCTGTTATTTCAGTATCTGGGGTTTCCAAGTAGGACACCTACATGAAGAGGGTATAGAAGCTGAAATCTGTTTTCAGCCATTATGTAGTCTATAAAAATCCTACTTTTTGCAGCTCAAGGTGTACCATTTATACTGAAAACAGTGAGATTGGATGGTTAATGTGAATTACTGCATTTAAATTTTTATGTCATATCTATTTTTTTTATAGTTTAAGAGAATGTCCCTGTTTCCTCAAATAGTCAAGTTTTAAACAGAATCATTCAATCAGTTCTTTCTCTTCTTTTTGGGAAAACACAGTAAGAAACCAGTAACTTCTAGATTCTTCCTTCAAAAGTAAAAAAAGTGACTGTGAGAAAGATGTAATTGTTTCTTTTTTCCTGGTGACCTTTCAGTTGCTACCCTTCAAGAGGCCTGTATATCCTCTCTTTTTGCAGCATGCTAAATTTAATTGGTTTTAATACTGATGCATAAATCAAGACTAGGATACCCTGCATGTGTTTACCTAAAGGCTGAGGATTTTGAACTATTAAATTCACTGTCTTGCTTTATAGTCAACGGTGAAATGGTAGAAAGGTGTGGAGAGATACCTGCCTTGCTGAGTTTGGTCTAAAAATCTAGACGAGTAAATACATACATATTTCACTTGGGCATATAAATGTTCTTTGAGGACAGAATATTTATTATTCTGGTTTTAGCCAGTACTGAGATACATACTTGTCTAAGATTGTGGAGGAAAGAGCTTATTTGAGGGATCCTGTAATACTGAATCAAAACACAATGTTGGGTAAACAAGGTCAGTTACTATTTTACTGTGAGAATTTTAGCTTTCCTCACTTTAAATTAGGCTGTGGGAAGTGGTGTGCGATGGCTGCTCTCTGTATGAGAAAAAGCCTGGAAGGGACTGAAAATCCTTTTCTAGGAGCAAGTATAGAAAGGATGGTAAATCACCGACAAAGGAGTCAACAGTTGTTCGAGGTCGGTCCTACCATGACTAAAGGGTGGTTCTGGACGAAAGGCTCTTTCTCGGCCTAACTGCTGCACTGACCTATCGCTGGTGGCTGGTGGCAGGGCCGCTGAGCGGTGCCCATTAGACCACGTACACCTGAAGGCCATCGGACAGGGGCTCTGGTGTGCAAGGCCATAAACTGCTCATTTCTGTGGTTGTGTTTTTATTCCTTCTTATAATTGTCTTCATTTTTCTTACTGTATTCTGCTTCGTGAACATTTTGGAATCTAGACAAGGCATTTATAGTTAGTAACTTTATTATTGCAATTAAATGAAAGGAGAAAATATTCCTATTAGAAAATCTTTAACCCAATAAATGTTAGACAGTCGTTTTCACTGAGAGAAACTGAGCTCTGTGTTACTATCCAGCAACTATAAAATTAGGCACTAACACTTTGTTATGAAAATTGTCACTTAATGTTTTTGGAAAGTGTGTTTAGGAGGATTAAAGAAGTCATACTGGCTGGATTGAAAATTGCAAGAGTACCATGATTTATAGCAGCTTATGATTGTGACCCCACTTTAATTCATGAAGAAATGAAAGCTGTCTCTGAAGGGCAAATTCAGAGAAAGATATTTGCCAAATTCTTAGGTTAGAAGGCTGTACTGGGGGTGGTGGGGCTGCTGGATTTCATTTAACATGAGTAAACTAACCCAAAAGGCCCAATGACACAGACATTTTAATTAAAAAAAAAACAAAACAAAACAAAACAAAACAGAACCAAACAAAAAAACCCAAACAAACTTAAATTGTCAAGATAATTTTTAAAGAATATTCAGATCATTTCAGACAGTGTATATCCATAACAAATGGGTGGAAGAAAACCAGGAGTAGCATACAAAGAATGGTACAGTTCTGGTTAGGTATCAGCCGTAGTGTGAACCGAATTACCTTCATAGCGGAAGCAGGCTTGCTTTGTTAGCAAGGTATGAACTAATTTACTTTTGCAGATAGCCTGAGTAGCTGGGATAGATCCCTAGTGTAGGTGAGAGAAGTTCAGTTTCACCAAGTGGCTCTGCATTGTGCAGTAGATGTCCAAGATGGCTAAATAGAAAGTCAGAAAAACCATATGAGCCAAAATCAGCTTGAAAGTCAAGGACCAACCTTCATTTTTCTAGTTACAAGCTGGCATCAAAGTGATTGGAGATGGAAGGAGCTTTCTTCATGGAAAGCCATATTTCACAATTACTTTATATGACGTGCACAGACTTCCCGTTCTGGTTGGCAGTGCCCTTAGTCTGGCAGAGTATAAATATTGTGCAGAACTGTACTTGTAGAAAGGTAAGCAGGGAGGGTTTAACTTTCAGGGCAGGCAGCTTGAAACGGAGTCGCCGGGGAGCTTAACTGTACTGCAAGATGCTGTGAGTGCCATGTCATTGTTTTGAAATCTATTGCTAAAAACGTATCAAAAGCTATTTTTACACTCGTTGAATTCTTGCTGTTGAGTATTTTCATTCCTGGACGTAAGTTTACTAAGTATGTATGGAGACAGAAAAATGCTCCAATCACAGCCTGCTCAGTGTCTTAAAAGTGTCATGGAGTCCAGTTCTTGTCCTCTGCAAAGAGAAATGGGTAATTTTTGTCCCTAGAGCTGTTCATCTGTTGGTGGTTCAGAGAGCTCTGAGAGGGGCAGGAAGCCTTGGGCTGAGGCAGCAGTGTGAGGATGACTGACTGGGGGTTGTACTAAAGAAGCAAAGCTTGCCTGCTTCTGTTAGTAGTTAGCTGCTTCATCCTTAGGATTTAACTTCATCTGGACACCAAGAAATCTAGAAGATTATTCTTTTATATTCACCATAAAGGAGATACAGATTTAGGGGCTGTCTGTTAGTAGTTTTCTGAAAGGCTTTGAACAGAGGCCAAATGGTGATAAGAAACATATTTAAAACATTTTGGACTTGCCAGGGAAGGTGGAGTGGTGTTTGATCCTACTAAGGTTGATGGGAGGAGAAACCTATAAGGTCTGTCCTGAAGAACACAGTGTAGTTCAGTTGTAACCATTTTAGTGCATCTGATCTAGTGTGCAGAATTTTGAGTGTTTTGCAGCTGCTAGAGTGGGTTTGGAATTTAAAAGTGTGATGGATGTCCACTGAAAATTACTGTCTCTCTAAAATCTGACCTAGTTTGGATAATATTTGTTACCAAGAATTTTCAAGTTTAGAACAGGAAAGGAATGGAAAAACAAACTTCATTGTGGGTCAAGTCACGTCAAAACCAGTAAAACCACCTGATGAAAAATTTGCTTTTGAGATTGTCTGACAAAGCTGCATGTAGCATGTTCCATTTTAGTGTGTCATCTTATGAGAGTAGTAGTTGGGCTACTTTTTTATGGTCTGTGCTCGAAACAAACAACAGGAGGTATCTTCATACACACACACAAAGTGGTGCTGTGGAACTCTTCACTGGAGGACACTACTGATTCAATGAAATTATCTTTATTTGAAGAGTGTTCAGTCAAATTCATGCATGAATGAAACACGAAGAGCTATTGAGCACATTGATGTTGCCTCTGACTTGGGAAGTGCTTGAGATGCGGATTGCTGAAGGCTAGGAAAGTTCTATCAAGAAGGTATCTCTGTGTGTGTCCTTAATCTTTTCTCTTAGGCATCTACTGGCAGAGATGGGTTACTGGACTCTCTGATGTGTTCTAGTACATGCATTACTAGGTTCCCTGAGGTGCCAAGTATAATGCCATTCAAATTTTCATCAGTGCTGTGTACAGGAATCAATCGATTTTAGCTGTAATAAAATATAGTTGAGCAGATGGTAGATGCATAAAAATGAAAACAGCAAGCCACTGAGTTGTTCTTTTTAGGTATTATATTGTGATAATAAAACATGGAGGAATGTAGATGGTGCATGAAATAAGGCATGTTGAAACACTGTAGTCAATTAAAACATGGTGTTTTGAGTTCTGGAATATTCAGGGGTGTTTACAATTTATCAGCAAAGTTTCAATATTTCTGAATGTTCAAATTCTTTTGGAATGTCCTATTCAACATAAAGCTTTGAAATTGCTATGTTGGTGGTAAAAAAGATCTGAAATGGTGAAACATCTTGCTACATGAAAAATTGATATTTTGATAATTTTCAGCAAGGTGCTGTAGGAGGCTGTAAGGCTGTATTTCCCTTTTCTGTTAACTGGAGGGTGCTGTCCTGAAGCCCACCCATGAAATACCGACGAAACAACTGCCGAGTGTGTGAAACAGCTTCTTTATAGGTTCCCATTAATCTCTCACACAAAATTTATGTTCTGTGGCTGTTTCTTGTAGATCAATTTGTTGATGATTTTTTGGGAGAGGCAGTTTTACAATGGTTTAGTCTTAAGTTTTTAAGATATAGTTCATGGTAATACATGCAACATCTTGAAAATTATGTAGATTTACTGTCTGTGCAGAATGGGCTGAGTACATGTAAACATCCGTATTTTTAGTAAAAGAACTCATTGTTGAACCAGCTGCTTTTAACTGAAATTACTCCCTTTTGTTTGTTGTCCTGCAAAATGTGGACATAGTGTTAAGACTATGATGACGATGATGATGATTGCCACGCTGAGAATAAATATTTGCATTGTAAATAGCACCCAAGCACTGGTTAAAGCTGAAAATAAGACTGTAAGGATTTGACAGTCTGCTGTTGTTTTGTAACAAAATACATTTCTGTTTGAGGCGCTGAACAGCAACAAAGCGTTAAGCGTTGTTCCTGCCGTTTTAGGAAGTTACAAAGACTTGGAAAATTCTGTGGTTTAATGCTTCTATGGAAATATTTCTAAATAGTCAACATAGTGTCATTGTAAAAAATTATTTTAATTGCGTTTGGGAATTTTTTGTGAGTTCTTTTGAAGACACTGGGTGGTTTTGTTTTGAATCTAAATTTGTGAGCCAGTCTGGGAGCCAACATCGACACGAACGTTGATGTGAATGCAAACCATTATGTTGATTGAGTTACATAATTGTTTTTGTATACATATTCATTTTCTGGCATGTATTTGGAGCTATATTTGTGTATTTTCTGAAAGTTTTGGCTCAGCTGACTAAAGGGAGAGCTGCCCCACGGTGGCATTTGCCGATGCCGCTCTAGGGGGGTGTGAAGGGGGCTGTGATTTCGTGGCACGACCGCTCGTTTTCCCCGTGGGGGACTGCGGTAATCGGCTCCTCCCTGCCGGCCTGCCGGGCACCCTCGGCTGGCTGGGGCAGAACCTGCCCTGCATCATCTGTGCCTGTTCAGGCCCCAGCGCAGGCAGGCCACTGGAGCATCCAGGGATTCACACTGTGCAAATCACGGCTGCAGTGTCAAAAGAAATGGCCATGCTGGCTGGAAAAGTGTAGTGAATAAGGTTATTTTCAAATACCTGTCTGCTTTCTTTGGTGCTTCTGGCAGATGGCCTTTTAGAAACGTGGCTGTGACAGGATGTGCTGACATGGCCTGAAATGCCAGCCCAGACAAGGGCTGAGCAGTCATTTGTAGTCTGATACCTTCCCCTTGTCTGAAGTCAGAGGTCAACAGCTACCCATGACCTGGTGTTGGAGTGGGGTCGGTCTGTGAGGCGTGTCACTGGCAGCTCACTCTAGGTATGGGATAAATGACCAGTATTGCTTTTCTTCTTTACCTGCTCAGTCTCCCTGTCAAATAGCATCATTTCTTTTACAACAGCCTCTGTGGCAAACAGAAATGTGGGTCTTCATTAGAATGTGTCTCTGAGAGCGACCTGGGTACAGATTTTGTGCACCCCATAACCAGTTGCCTCATATTCCTTAGGCTGTCATAGCTGGTAGTGATGTTGTTCATTTTCTCTCATTTCTTTTCACAGTTCCCACTACCTGTATTGCTTATTATTAACGTGATTTATTGAAATTTTCCAAAGACTTTGTGATAACTTTCAACTCCTCTTGCCTTCCTACCAATACTATTATTTTAATCCTAATATTCATTATACAATCAGAACTATTTTTTGATAGCACTGGAGGCCTAATTAGAATCAGGAGTTAGTGTTGTTACACAAAAATTACGAAAACACAAATCCTGTCCAAATGACAAGAAAAAAAAAAAAAGACACCAGAGCAATGCAATGTATTGTGTATCAAAATAGCATAGAATCACAGAATCATAGAATCTT
>NW_008601151.1:0-1752 GCF_000691845.1 Merops nubicus | reverse complement strand
TGTCGGCACCCGGCCGTGCCCGGGATGGGGCACCCAGTGGGTCAGTGGGGCAATGATGGGTCAACGGGGCAATGAATGGGTCAACCAGGCAATGAATGGGGCAACAAATGGGGCAATGAATGGGGTAATGGATGGGGCAATGGATGGGGCAACAAATGGGTCAATGGGGCAATGAATTGGGCAATGAATGGGTCAACGGGGCAATGAATTGGGTAATGAGGCAATGAATTGGGCAATGAATGGGTCAACGGGGCAATGAATTGGGCAATGAACAGGTCAATAGGACAATGAATGGGGCAATGAATGGGTCAATGAGGCAATGAACGGGGCAAGGAACTGGTCAACGACGAACAGGGCAACAAATGGATCAGTGGGGCAACGAATGGGTCAATGGGGAAATGATTGGGGCAATGAATGGGGCAATGAGCTGGGAAACAAATGGATCAGAGGGGCAATGACTGGGTCAACGGGGCAATGAATGGGGCAATAAATGGGGCAATGATTCAGGACAAGGGGCAGTGAGTTTAAGCTAAAAAAGGGGAGATTTAGGTTAGACGTTAGGAGAAAGTTCTTGAATATGAGGGTGGCAGATCACTGGAATAGGTTGCCCAGCGATATGGGGGAGGCCCCATCCCTGGAGACATTCAAGGTCAGGTTGGATGAGGCTCTGAGCAGCCTGACCTAGTTAGAGATGTCCCTGCTTATTGCAGGGGGGTTGGAGCTAGATGACCTTTGGAGGTCTCTTCCAACCCAATACATTCTGATTCTATGAGTCAACAGGGCAGTGAATGGGTCAACAGGGCAGGGAGGGTATCAGTGGGAAGGTGTGGGGGAGACGGAGGTGGACATGTGTTGGCATAGATCAAAGAGAGATGGATCCATGAGGAAGGAAGGGATGGAGGGATGTGAGAGGAGGTGGAGAGTTGGGTGTGAGCTAGGAGGGTCGAGTGACAGATGAATCCACAAGGAAGAGATGGATGGAGAACTTTGAGAGGAGATGGAGAGACAGATGCGAGCTGGGATGGATGAGAGATGGATGAACCCACAAGGAAGGGATGGATGGAGGAGTTTGAGAGGAGCTGGAGAGATGGGTCTGTGCTTGGATGGATGAGCGACAGATGAATCTGCAAGGAAGAGGAGGTTGGAGGGGTGTGAGAGGAGCTGGAGATGGGTGAGCTGGGATGGACAAAAGAGTGATGAACCCACAAGGAAGAGGTGGATGGAGGAGTTAAGACATGGAGAGATAGGCATCTACTGGCATGGCTGAGTAATGGATGAATCCACATCCAGGAAAGGATGGACGCAGAAGTGTGAGAGGAGATGGAGAGATGGGTGTGAGCCGAGACAGATGAATGATGGACAGATCCATGAATAGGGGATGGATGGAGGAGAGAGAAGCAGAGCTGGATGTACACCAGGATGGGACAACTGGATGGACACTTCTGTTGGCAGGGCTGGATGATGGAGCTGGAGAGGAGGAGTGCCAGGATGGAATGAAGATGGATCCAGGAGGAAGGGCTGGCTGGGATGGTGGGAGCAGCAACGGAGACGGCCACACGCAGAGGAAGGAGGCAGAGGAGCCAAGGATGGGCGATGGCAACAGCGGGGGCAAAGGAGAGGGTGGAGGTGGCAGGAGGCACCCAGGGGCACCCCAACCCCCCGCTGCCCCCTTACACTCCACGTCGAGGGTGACGAAGACCTCTGTGAAGCCGAGGGGGCTGCTGGCATTGCAGATGTACTGGCCCGAGTCCT
>NW_008601150.1:22607-23556 GCF_000691845.1 Merops nubicus | reverse complement strand
TTTTTTTTCCCCTTATTTTTTTTTTTTCTCCTCTCTGTCTGAATGTGTGCTTTGACCTTCTCTTACTATGGTACTTCCAGCAACTATATGGGCTGTGGGTGTGAACGAGAGAGAGGCTAAGTTTGTAGCTATAGTGAGCTGCTAAAGAACTTTCTTTTGCAGTCCTCAAACGAGGTTCTGCCTTCCCATATTGAAGTTTTGCTCTTTTTTCCATGGAGCGGCACATAGCCAGAGGAGTAATTTTGGGGGCCTAGGTTATGTGGTGTCTTGCAGAGGACCAAGTATATCAGGTTCTGTGGAAAGCACTGAACAGTGCACTCACATCACCTGAAGGTGACAAGCCTGAGAACAGTTGAGGCCAGATCTTTATATGGGGCTTTTCAGCTTCTACCAGACCTATATGTGTGTGCTTCTCTCTGTATAACAGGTCTCACTGAAGAACAAGGTAAGACCTTAGATAACAGCAAACCAAAGATACTTTGGCAGTAATAAAACTTCTAAAAAGCACTACACGAAGCAAATATTGCTTGTTATAAGCATGGGTACAGTGACCCTTGTACTTTTAGTAGTAGGCTACTTGAAAACGTTTCCTTACAGAGAAGACTGTCCTTGGATGTTTTATTTCACAGCAGTTTCAGTAAGTGGTTGATTGAAACAGCCAAGATACAGGAAAGATACAGGAAAGTCCTGTTAACTTCAGATTAGTTCTGGTTTTGATTGTATGTCATTTATGGCACTGTAGTTAGACTGTACTGCTAATAACATTTTTTGTCAACAGTGAGTTTTGGAATGGATGCTGGTGAACAGATCAGAGATGGGAAATTATCTAAAACATCTGGGTTACTATTTTGTTTTAAAGTGAGATCTGTTTTCACATACACAGGCATCTAAAAATACAGTACTTTCTCTTCACTTTGAGCAGATTCCTTGTGAAGTTCTATTCTTGCCT
>NW_008601150.1:0-22576 GCF_000691845.1 Merops nubicus | reverse complement strand
CCTCACTGCGAGCATCCCTGCCTGTCACACGGCATTGCGACTTTTTATGCAATTCAAGATCATTTTTTTTAAGCTTTTGATCCTTGCATGCAAGTTGAGAATACCAGCACGTGGTATAATATGTCTGGGTTTTGTGCACTTCTAAGTTGTGTGGCTTTTTCAAAACAACAAAGAAGTTTTCTTGGACTTGGGTTACATCAGACGATGGGCATACGTGCAGCTCGCATGTGATATTCCCCATTGCAGAGACTCATAGGAGTCTTAAGGAAGATTCAGATTTGTTGATGCGTTTCAAAACAGATCTGATTTTTTTTGTTTTTCCCCATTTTTTTTCCTTTGGAGAGCTAGCTTTGAATCTTTTGGTGAGAGTTTTTTTACTGTTGAACTCTAAGAAACTTTTCTGACCATCTTTTTGTCATCCAAATCTCAGTTTCTTTTGAATGAAAAAAAGGATCATTGTAATTGATTTCAATAACTCTTAACTGGTACAGTGGGTAGTGTAATATGTCCGTAAAATAGTTTATCACAACAAGTAACTAATGATATGTAACACACCAAGGATTTGAGCCAAAGTGCAAGAGTATGGCTTTTGTGAGGCAAAAATAGCAGTCTTCTGTTCTGATAGGTTGTCAGTACACCTTCATTCACAGTTAAATTTTATTCAGTTTTTTTTCTCAGATCTCAAAGACTAACTTGAACCAGGGAAGCATCTTCTTCACTTAGCATGTAATTAATTAACTTGAAATATTTCCTCCTTCCTCAAAACATTAAACTTTCTGCCTTACATATGTATTTTTCTATTGCATCCACAAACTAAGCAGTAGGCAGCTTTACCTGATGGCTCTGTTGAGTGTAATACCAAGGGGTAAGCATGGGGAATTTTTTTGTTTGTTTCTTGCCTGAAGATTTTGTCCGTAGTTTGTTTACTTTTATGTTTTGAAATTATGTGAATCTTTTAATCCTGTAGGAAACAGTGTTTTATTTTGAACCTTCAGGGTGTTTGTGTTGATTTTATGCATTTTTCTTCATGCAGTTCATTTTTGTGTAGCTTTTTCTCTGAATTGTGATCCAATAGACAAATTGACAGACTTTGTTACTGCTTTCTTTTTCTTTCTTTTTTTTAAACTAGGTTTGGGCAGAGCATATGCTCTGGCTTTTGCTGAAAGAGGAGCTTCAGTTGTTGGTAAGTTTTATGTTAAGTAACTCGATATAGTAATCTTTGCCTTTTCACATTGCTCCAATTCGACAGTCCATGCCCTTTTAGACAGTAACCTTTGTTATTTAATGGTTTTCTGTTTTATCTTTTGCTATTTAAATTTTGCTCCCAAGCTTTATTTCTTATGAAACAAGTTGCCCAAGAATATCTAAGGGCTTATGTTTATTGGAGAGCCAATTTGAATTACATAATTTCTTGGACTTGACTTTCATGTGTGCATACGTGTCTTTACCCTGAGTTGTGGTCAGAGAAGTTGCTGTTTTATGTGAATACTGTTCAGAAACTTTTTAATACGACTGTTTGAAGATATAAGTATGTTATTGTCTAATACTTTCTGCAGCACATCACACAGAGGGCCATCTGATCTCAACAACAGTGCCCCATAACACTCAGAAGAGTATTTCTGATAGTTAGGTAGTTGTTTGGTTGAACCTTCTTCAAGGAATATTTAGTTGTGCAAAATGCTGTGTCACAAGCTAATTCTAAAGGTTATATTATTTTCTTGGTCATTCTCGAGCAGTTGGCATTGCCATTTGACTACCTGTGAATGAATGTATACAGGTATTGTTGATGAGTTCAAGGTTAAATGTTTACGCAAATTATGGACGAGAACTTGCTCACTGATTTTTAGTAGCTTTCTAATAAAAATACCAATCTCAGTTTACAAAATTTCATAAAATTCTATGGCTTTACTGATTAAATACGGAAAGTCTTGTGTCTAGACAACTTAGACAAAGTCTGGCTATTTTGTTCTGCTAGTTGCAACCTTTGATACTTTCCTTATTTACTTGATATTTCCCTTATTTACTAGGAACAAGAATACTTTATCTCAGGTTCTCATTTAACAGGAGTGAGGTCACTGAAGTAGACCAAATGTTGAACTGTATTGATGCTCTGTAGTTAGTGGTGTTCTGACTTTCCAGAAGCATCTGGTAGAAAATGTGTTACATTACCCCAGGGCAGCTAATAGTCCTTAATCTCATGGCTTTATTGCACAATAGCTGAATCAGTAAGGGAAATTTACTGTTTCCCTTTGGAAACTGCATCTCAGTTCACCTCTTCTTACAGTACTGCTTTACAGTTACCTCATCATGCTTGTACTTATTTTTCTTACTCTTATTTGCATATGGTAATGGCTTCAAAGAGTTGAGAAGCTACTTGTGTAAAGATTTTAATTTTTTTGACTAAAGCAGATATGAGGCTTCTGTCTCTTTAAAAGAAATTCAATTTTTTAAGTTACAAAAATGAAGGTATGTTGTAAGAACAGGGATCCAGTACTCTGGAAGAATATCAGTGGGTCCCAGCAGGGCAGCTTTTTCTGTCCAGTCCCAGGTCTCCCTGTGTGTACAGCCTTCTATTCAGTGAGTTGCTTTTGGTGTGGTTAGGCTCACCAGTGTGTCCCAAGTAGAAATGTCCCCTTTCTTACCACCACCTTTTGTGTCATGCTTCATCTCTTCTCATCAGAAAAAAGCTGAAAGCAGAAGCAAGGGAATGCTTTTTTATCTTGCAACTTATGTTGTGTCCAGACCCTACTGGCCCTGTACCTGAGGGCTCTTCTTGTATATCTGTTTTAGCTCAGAGTCCTGGTTTTGAAGCATCTCTCATGATTGGTGTCTATTTGTATTTTTGCTTGCATTGTGGGATGGTATTGAGGTGCACAAGTGGAGTTCATTTGAAAATCAAACTGGAAGGTGCAATTGAGCAGTGCATCTAGGTTATTTCAGCTATGTTGTTTGGTTTGTGGCACCAGACTACAACAAAAAATGTGCTGGTTTATTTTTAAAAAAACATGTACTGTAGATGTCAGATCCTCATCACCAACTGTTTGGCTCTACAGATTTGCTTCTACTTGCTGGTAAAACACTGATAGGGTTAGAGGAATTCTCTACATTTCAGACTCTAACCATGCTCTGTCACAACTGTCACAGTCTCTGACTCTTTGCTAAGGGTTATTTTCAACTGCAAATTATATGATGTAAAGCTTGAGCTTAAAATTATATTTTTTAAATTTATCATACTCATGGAGTTATTTTATAATTTTCAAAGCTTTGAATAGCTCTGTTCTTTCTTCTGTACTCATTTTTTCCTTCAACTCTGTAAGTGCCTGTACTCAGCCTAATGTGCTTTGCTACCTGTGTAAATCTTCCCAAATATTTCATAAGGCTTTTGTTGGCAAATTAGTATTAAAGTGAATTATAAACATATATAAGCATGTCCTTGGTAAAGAGTTGTGACATCTTCATGAGAGTAACTGCATGTTTTTGTATAACTGTTTACAACAAAGTTGTCCACTCTTCTTTCCCAGGATTTCCAGGTTGCAAATCCCAGTGCTGTTCCTGACTTGCCTTTCTTTAGTGTCATGTGGAAGACCTTTGATGTTGCAGACTAAGCAGTTTGCCCATGCTGCCTTTTCTAATGCTTCACTACACTTGGAAGTTTTCCCTAACGCCTCACCTGAATTGTGCTAGCTGCATGCTCAGACTGTTACATATTGACCTATTTGGCTTGGAAAGTTTCTCTTCTTTCTTTTTTTTTGCATCAGACTGTTAATGTACTTGAGCGTTCTGTCTTGATTCGTTCTGCTTCAGGCTAGGTGGTTCTTTGTTCTGTTTTGGTTTGATTGTGGTGGCTTTCCACCCCCTCCCCTTTATTCTTTATGTGGCCTATTTCTGGGCTTTGGCATTTTCATTTACTTAGATGGATTTTCTGCAGTGTTTCTACATTTCCCTCAAAGTACTGCACACAAGTTGGATACAAGATTCCAGATGAGAGTTGCTTAATCTGAGCAATAAAAATTTATTTTGTCGTGTGTCCTGCAAGCTCTGTTTATCTCTACATGGAGAGTGTAAAAAAACGGAGGGGAGGACAGAATATGGAATTATTTCCTTTTCAAGACCAGCAAGAATGTCTTGCATATTTTTGTGGATTTCACTACGACTGGCTTCTTGAGGACTTTTAAGAGGTTAGGAGGCACAAAGCTGGAGTTCACCACAGCAAAACACTATCTGGCAAAATACCATTGTTACATGTAAATCAACAGTCAAATCTGTATTTTTTAGAACTCCATTTTGCACCCATTTATACATACTTGTTACCATTTTTAAAAATTCTTTGTCCAAATAAAACGTGTGTATGGATTTTTTGGGGGTGATGTTTCTGTTCCCCTGATGAATTCTGCAACACTGTGGGCCGTGCACTGCAGCACAGCAAACTGTGGTGATGATACCATGAATGATATACACCTCAGTGCAGAGACCAGTTTGGAAAAAAAGCAGCTCTCTGTCAGGTATCCTTCTTAACTCACAGGAGCACAATTGGAAGTTCCAGAGCAGGCTCTTCTCCTGTGGTCCAGAACGTTTGACCTGTTCTGTGGTGAAGTTTACATTTCAGCTACTTTATTAAACAGGAACAAAGTCTTCTCGGTCTTGTTTAGGTTTCATACAGTAACTAACAGCTTGACAAGGGACCAGAGTTAATGACCTATGACTGGTGTGTTATCTTGATCTTAACCTCTGAAGTACAATAGCACAATTGGAGAATTCACCTGGGCAGTGAAAGCAAATTGAATACATGGTGGAGAGAAAGCAAAAAAAAAAGTTCTGTTTCTGATGTTATGTTTTCAAAAATGATACTCTGTGTTATACTAATTAAAAAATCCCCACAACAGCTATGTGACTTGCTGTTCTCTAATCATCTGAGAGTCTCAGTAGGATCCATGCAGCAAGTTTTATTAGTACTCCTTATAATTTCCAGCATAAGGGGAAACTGTGAAGTCTTAAGTGTTAACAATGAAAAATTAATTTCTTTCTCATCCACAGTGAATGATCTTGGAGGTGATTTCAAGGGATATGGTAAGAGCTCCTCAGCTGCGGACAAAGTTGTCAACGAAATCAGAGCGAAAGGAGGGAAGGCAGTGCCCAATTACGGTATGTTACTTTTCCAGACTAGTGTAAGGCTTTATAGCAGTACTAGAGCTGTCAAAAGTTGGTACTGCTTTATTAAGGATTACTGCCAGCTTGCCAATACCATACAAATTAAATAGGTGTAATGTACTGTGGAGGAGACAGGTGCTAAAAACAGGTGTATAAATAGTTTTTTTGATTAGTACTCATCTAGTAATGCCTTTTTCTTTCATAGACTTTCTTAACATGGACGTACTAAGAAGCTGTCCATCAGCAGTTGTCAGAGGCAAAATGAAAATGGATGATTCTTACTTGTTTTGCTTCTAGTTTTTCTTGGAATGGCAAACATTGTGCCATTTAGATTTACTGTGTGGGATTTGCTCTAGGCCACATAAAAATAGTGGCCAAATTTGTATTTATTTTATGTTGGGGTTGGACGTAATTTATTTTTATTAGCTTCATGGAATTAAATGACTAAATAGGTGACCTTTAGGGGTCCCTTCCACCCCAGTACATTCTATGATTCTGTAAATTAGTTGTTAATATCCTGGAACTGCAGTCTTATCTGGTTCATTTTACTGAAATAGATATTTTTTTCTCTACAGATTCAGTAGAAGATGGTGAAAAACTTGTGAAGACAGCACTTGAGGCTTTTGGGAGGATAGGTATAGCTGTTTAATTGCTGTTGTAACCTGTTTGCCAGGGCAGAACCATTATAAACTGCAATTGACAAGTGTATGAAGTTCAGTGTGAGAACAGTAGAAATCAGTAGCTCTTGATGCCCTTAGTGAGTGAAACCTAACTCAGGGGCTTTCCACTTTAAATCTGAATGGGCAGAATTTTTTCTGTCTTTTTGGTATCTTTTAGCAGAAGTTTAAATATCAATATGTGATTCTTGTTTTCCTTCAGAATTTTGGATCTTCAGGAATGGTTAATAATTTCTGTCTCAAAGCACATAGTTCATCAAGTATTATAACTAGCTGAATAAAATTACTATAAATAATGTTGCTGAAGAATCAGTGATGCCCTGTCTTCTTTTGGAAGCTCCTTTGCCTATGTGGAGATGAAAATGCTTTAACATAAATTAAAAAAAAAAAAAAAAAGCTTTAGATATTTTACCTAACAAGTAATGTTCCTCTGTACAATATGGTTACCACTGTGTAATTGTGAAGTTTATGTAATTTTAACTCGGGGTCAAATGGCTAAAAGTACACGTGATCAAATCCAACAGGTGCCAAATTAAATATTTGGCAAAAAATTGTTATGATCCAGGTTGTTTTAGTGGCTCTGTGACTGGTTCTTCCAGTTGTCATTTGGGCTTACTGCAACAAAGATGGTGGCACAAACTGCATAATTTGGAGCACTCTGAAAGCTGCAAAACTGTGCAGCTGCTGTGTTCCTGGGTAGCCAGCAACTCTCAGCTACATCTTCCCTGTCAGGCTTTGCTCCACTGGGAGGCTGAAACTTGTCTGTGCTGAAGTATTTTGTCTTGTCTTAATTATTGTCCAATAGTAGAGTGTCACTGGTCAGGACAGGGAGCTATAGAGTAGTAAGCTGATCTATATGTGCAGTGTTCTTTATATATTTTTAGAAGTGGGAGAAAAATGGAAACTAGCTTCTATTTTATCAATGCATTCACTTAATTTTCTTTCTTTCTTTCTTTCTTTTCTAACCCTGCTCCCTCCCCAGATATCGTTATAAACAATGCTGGGTGAGTAAACTTGAAGTTTTTTTCCTATTTGATTGTGCTCTTTTAAATTTTTTTTTTTTTAAAATGTTGTTCTCCCATTAATGGATTTTAGGATCCTGAGAGACCGTTCATTCGTTCGGATAAGTGATGAAGATTGGGGTGAGTTGATAAACTTTAAAATGTGCTTTCTATGTGAAAGGTGAAAGGTACATCCCTCCCACTGGTACAAGGAAGACGACGAGGCAGGGGAGGAGGCTGCCTGTGCCAGGTCAGAGGATTACCCTTTGCCCTGAAACTTTAGTGGTCAGCTGCTTATGTTCAGCTTGCACACCAGGTCCGTGCTGCAGTGCGTGGTAGGTGTGTGGAGTTCCAAAGAGGAAGAGGAGCTCTCGCTGCCACTCCACATTGCTGAGTGGGATATAAAAAAGAGCTATGTGAAGCCAAACAATAGGGGTTTTTTTTGAGCAGAACACATTCCTAGAGCCAGAACTAACTGGCTGAATACTAAACAGGCTTAAAAGACCCAGGACGAGTAACAAAGAAAACTGCTGTGTCAAGGGACAGAATGACTGGGGGAACTTTCAGTAGGTGGTGATAAGCTAGTTGAGCAGACTTTTTTAGAGAGCCTTCAGAGGCTTCTGTAGTCCTTGTTTGACTGTACTTGAGTGCAGGAATTTTGAATGCTTCTAAATTTGGTACAGGAGAGCCCCAAACAAGGCAGAAGAGATAATCAGTGTATGTTTAGGCAAGCCCTTCAAAATAATTAATAAAAAAGATTTAAAAAAAAAAAGCCCACCACATTTTTTGTAACAGTTTGACAGTGTTTCAGAGTGCAGTTTTTGTCACGAAGAAGAAACAAATGCCTTATTTCAAGTCAAGAGACAAAATCTAGAATTATTAAACCAACATTCATTTGTTCCTAGATATAATTCACAGAATTCATTTAAGGGGATCATTCCTGGTCACCCGAGCTGCATGGAATCATATGAAAAATCAGAAATTTGGCAGGTAAATATTTGTCTCCGTTTTTTTTTTCTCCTTTTCAGTAGTGTGTAACAGACTGATGCGTTCCCTGACAGCAAAGGAGGAATTTAGTATCCTTTCCTTTCACTGTTGCTGGGATGGAACAAAACCAATCCAAATGGGATGGAACAAAAACCTTATGCTTTCAGTTCTACACCCTGCTCTACTTCCCCAGCCAAGTGTTTAAGGTTTTTTTTCAGTGTAGATGCAAATATCCCAGACAAGAGATGTAGGGTTACAGAAATTCCTTTTCTTTTCATGAGGACTGGTTAGAAATGTTTGTTACAAGTGACAGGTACATACAGTTCTGTTTGTAGGTCTTGGGTTATTTTTGTTTGGGTTTGGGCTTTTGGTGGTGGTTTTTTTTTATCTTTTGGACAAATGTACTTATATTACAAGTTGTGGGAGCGTTACTAGTCTATTTTGGTATGTGTTACAGTTAACTGAAAGAGTGCAGTGAATTTAGTCCTTTTAAGTTTTTTCCACTTTTGTTGGTTTTCCTTATCAAAGCACTGACATGATTATATTAATCTTAACAACCTTACCCATGTGTTGAAAGCTGTCATTCTGTGACCAAAGTGATGTTCATTCTCATCCAGGGAATGGAATGGTAAAGATGGGGGAAGAGATCAGCGAGCAGAATACACAGCTAAAGTCTAGGAGCTGCAGCCATTTAGGAAAAAAAATTCCATTGGCTGCTTTTCTGTGTTTGCACAGATATCAATGGTACTAAGTGCTTCTGAATGTATGTTTAGGTGTGTGCCATCTGCAAAACACCTGCTTTGTATAGGTTTTTGTGGCTTTTCTCATCTTGTTCATATTGAGCCAGTGCTTGTAACACATCTCTTTATTTAGATTAAAAACATGGCATTGTTGTCGGTGAGGCAGTAATAAAAATGAAGTAGATTTTGATCCCAGCTGTGCAGTGTGTTTACAGTACTTTGAAACAGGTTCTGGGAAGGTGTATTTTAAAAGTGAAAGTGTGGACCCTTTTGAACTCCAGTTTGTGAGAAGACATGCAGCGCAGTGCTTTCTGGCCTCAAGTCTGCTGTGAGCTGCAGTGGGTTCAGAGCTTTCTTAGGAGCGATGTTAGGGGACAGCAAGGGGCAAGACTTTGCTGCCTTCTTCCTCCACGCGTTTTATGTGCGTTAGGATTCTTTGAATTTCAGTGGTGTAAGAGGATGTCTCCACATAATACCAGGTGGATATTAAAGTATAGTCATTTTCAGTAAAATAATTTTCTTCTGACCACTGAAACCATTTGTTAGGTACAAGAATAGTGCTACTTGAAGTGCAGTTAGAACAGGGGAAGAAAACACTTTTCTGTGTACCGTATCCAGTTGTCACAGAATGTCTGTTTTTGTGCAGTATAAATCAGGAAGGTTCATGACTTTGTTAGTTTTCTGATACTGTGGCAATGCTTCAGGGTAAATCAAATGTTTGCTATCAATAAAACATGACAAGGCATCTGTTAGCAAAACCAACAAATAATGTTTCTTATTTACACGCTTCTGTGGAATGTGGAGAATATAATGACAAACTAGAAAATGGTGTTGTATAGAATTAAACAATTTGAATAAATCATTGAACTTTATTTTTTTCTTTTCTCTCCTCTCCACTAAGAATAATTATGACTTCCTCAGCTGCTGGGATATATGGAAACTTTGGTCAGGCAAACTACAGTGCTGCAAAACTTGGTGTTTTGGGTCTTTCAAACACAATTGCAATTGAAGGCCGGAAGTATAATATCCACTGCAACACAATTGCTCCTACTGCTGGATCCAGACTGACCCAGACTGTCATGCCACAAGGTGAATCATTTAGTGTCTGCCTACACTGGTGTTTTTTCTGTGAATGGAAGCACAGCCAGCGTTCTTACCTCTTCACAAATGCAAATGCTTTACACTTCATACACTAATTCCTACTGATTCCTAATTTCCTACTGTCTTCTTGACTCTGAACTGTCAACTTACTTCATCTGTTGTAAGGAATTCTAATTTTCTGTCACAAGATAAGAAGCAAGTTTTGTAATTCCCAAAAGCAATTTCATGTGTCAAGGCTGTTTAATTATATAGTCTTTCCCAAGATCTGCCTGTGGTAGTGCAATGGCTCGTTCGTTTCATCAGATGTGGAATCGGGGATGTGCATAAGGTGTTTGCCCTTGTTATAGTTTTCTCTAATTGCAAAATACTGGGTTTTGCACAACATGTCATGTGTGTTCTTTGTTCCATGATCAGCAGGAGATGATACTGAACTGAGTTGCCCAATATAGTTTGTTTTTTCTTTATTACAGTTGCTAGTCTTTGAATGCGTGAGCAGGTTTTAAGCGAGGTCTTCATTGGGAAGTCAGGATAAAGAACTTTATAGGAGACAGCTGTGTTTAAAGTGTAAATTTAGGATAAATAGAGTGACTAATTACTTTGGCAAATGACCAGAAGAAACAAAAATTAATTTGGGGAAAAAAAGCCTGTAAAAGGAAGTTCCTTTCACAAAATCTTCTAGAATCACCCTGCTCTGTTGTTCTCCTATCCTTCTTTACCCTAGTGACAGGCAGATTTCAAAGGGAGGGGAATCATTACATTTTTCAGACTGATATGCAAGATATTGAGATGTAATACAGTTTATACACTTACACCTGGATTGAATGCATTATTTCTGGCATCTCCATAGGTTGTTGGCTCCAGGGATTTCTTGCACTTCCTTACACAAGAGTCAAGTACAATAAGCTTGCAGCTGAGACTTTCTGAAGTGTAAAGTGTGGAGTTCAGTAGCTGGAATTTCCTGAAAATTTTTATGTAGAGTGGCAGAAACACCTCATAATGTTTTTTTAGTCATTTTAGGAAGAGTGAGATACTTTAGTCTCCTTTTAAGATAGTTACAGCTGTGACAATTTATGTCTTACCTCACTGCCTCCCTCTCTGCCCAGTTTTTCAAATAGTATTAAAAGCTTTGTGTGCTAGACTTTTAAAAGCATTTTCCTATGTCTTGTGAAGTTATCCTTGTTATCTTAGTCAGTACTTTCCTGTTCATCTTTAGATGTTTACAGGCACCTGTGCTTTAGCATTGCCACAGTTATGTATGTTCACTTTGGTCATTTATTGTTGCTTTTGTTAGAACTCTAAATGTAGTTTGCACATTCTGTGTGGTTTTTAAAATTCTACCACCTATGTCTTAATCCATTTGATAGTTGGTTTATATCATTACCGATAATCACCTAGTGCTAATTTCTGAGACTAAATAATGTGTGGCATAAAGCAGAATACTTCAGAAAAGCCTAATGCTTTTGTTATGCATTTACAGTGTGCCATATTAAGTGGAGTTCAGCTTCCTTTTACCTCTGTGGAACTGCTAAAAGTGAACTTCTGGTACTTCAACTTGGCTCCTTGTCACATTAAGTACCTTTAAGGCTAAACTTCCCTAGCTCTTCATTGGTCAAGGAATATTTGAAAATGATTGCTGACCTTTAGCTGAGGAATAGCTGTTGCTGTTGGAAGAACAATATTCTGAAAGCCAAAAAAGCAAATTTAACAAAGTAAATTTTTTCTTTTCAGGCAAATAATAGCATATATGGTGATATCTGTCTGGACAACCACACTCTGTTGCATGATAGTTTCTCCATTTTTAGATAGTTTTAGAATCATAGAATCCTTTATGTTGGAAGAGACCTTTAAGATCATCAAGTCCAACCATTGAGCCAATAGGGCTCTAAAGCCCTCTGCTAAAACAGATCAGAATCTGTCAGGGTTGGAAGGGACCCCAAGGATCACCCAGTTCCAACCCCTCTGCCATGAGCAGGGACACCTCCCACTAGATCAGGCTGCCCAGAGCCTCATCCAGCCTGGCCTTAAAGAACCCCAGGGATGGGGCCTCAACCACCTCCCTGGGCAACCCATTCCAGGGTCTCACCACTCTCATGGGGAAGAACTTCTTCCTCACGTCCAGCCTGAATCTGCCCACTTCCAGTTTTGCCCCATTCCCCCTAGTCCTGTCGTTACCCGATAGCCTAGAAAGTCCCTCCCCAGCTTTCTTGTAGGCCCCCCTAAGATACTGGAAGGCCACAATAAGGTCACCTCGGAGCCTTCTCTTCTCCAGACTGAACAGCCCTAGTTCTCTAGTGCTAGATTATATTTAAAAATCCTGAATACAATTGATACGTAAATGTAGTATGGCTAATAATTCTCAATATCTCGTTTGGAAATGTTGTCATTTCCACAGGAGATATTTCTCAAATACTCAGCAGCTCTAATTGTTTTCCTATTGTCTTTTCTTGAGAAATGACTAGCAAATTAAAAGGGAGATTGCTTAGGTATCTCTCTCTCAGTATTTTGTCTAGCTGGCTTTTTTCATGCTGCCTGTCAGATGGAAATTTAGGAAGGTACCTGGCTTTGCAGTCTGCATACTACAGGCTTCTCAACATTTAGACTGTCATCTTTCTGTCTGGCTGAGAACCTATGTCATGGGACTTGAATGCATGCATGTGTCTCATCAGTTATTTGTATTTAATGAATCTTCAAATGTTGTTTGGTTGTGTGTGTGGGTTTTTTGTTGTTGTTGTTGTTTTTTAACTTGTGTTTTCTTCTCATGGCAGAACACTGTTGACTGAATTTTCCCTGGCTCTGCTGTTCATCAGAAGGTGTTAGAATAAGAATGATTTGGTGAAAGCATACAGTAGTTCTATTTTATGATTCCCCTCTCCCATTTGTTCTAGATCTGATTGATGCTTTCAAACCAGAGTACGTGGCTCCGTTAGTTGTCTGGCTTTGCCACGAGAGCTGTATGGAGAATGGCAGTCTGTTTGAGGTAACCTTTTTTTTTTTTTTTTCCCTTTCTTTCCATCCATTTATCCCTTCTCCTGAAATCAGTAATTTGCCTTAGCCTATCCAGTCTTAACATTTTTGCTGAAACTGAATTATCATATAAGGTACCACATGGTCAGCATACACATAAGAAGCACTTACATTGTTGTGCTATATATAAGAAGTATGTCAGGCAGTCGGAATCTAATCAGATTCTGATCTGTGCTCAGAATACTACTGATCTGTTTGTTAAAATTCTTACAGTACCCTTTTAAGTTTGAAAAAGTACCAAAGCAACTAAAATATAAAAAAAGGTTTGTTTTCTAAGTAATTCAGATACAGAAGGCAACTTGCAGGAAGGGTGAGTTACTTAGTTACAGTGTACATTATAGATACTGTCATCAAACTGCTAGCTTATAAATTGAATGGAAACTTTTATCTTGTTCTTGGAGTTTTATGTTGCTCACATTCCAGTGCTTAACTAAACTGTTAAATACAACCAGCAGTAGTTCAGAAATTTTTATGATGTAGAGTTTGTTCTGAAGTGTGATTTGTGTGATTTTTTTTTTTTTTTTCTTGGCAGGTGGGAGCTGGTTGGATTGGAAAATGTAAGTATTTTGTGTTGCAGGATTGATTTTGGTTTTTGAATTGACAACAGAATTGTGCAAAAAAATCTTTGCAGTTAACCTCTGCTTAAGACTTTTTTTTTTTTAGGGAGAGAATGTAGGCATAAGCCTAGGGATTTGAGGATACTGTTTAAGTAAAAGTCAGAAAGTTCACTACACACTGGGGAAACTGGTAAGCTCTTGCTGCCCTCCACAAGGAGCTGAGTTTTAGTACAACTGAAAATCTGCCTTCACCTCTCTGGTGTCAAAAGAAAATGCCATTTTTAATCATTATAATGGCTACTGCTGAGGTCTTTAAAGTGAAACAAGGTCATTAATGAGTTACCAGTATGGCCTTATTCATTGCCTATTGCTAAGGAAGAGCAATCCTAATATGACAGATTAAGGACCAGCTGCAGTCTGGGAGGTCTGTATCCTTCCGGAATTGATTTCACATTAGCCTTACCAATTTCTCTGAAGTTACAGTATTGAAATGCAACTTCATGGATCATTTGGAGATGCTGGCAACAGGTTTTAACATTTCTTCATAAATAATAAATGAGGCTTTCAGAATATTCTTAAGCGTTAGTAGCCAAAATAGTGTCAGAAGGCAGTGTGTGTAGATACATACTAGCTACAGCTTTCCACTAGGCAGAATCCTAAAACCCATGTAGTAGTTTCAGAGAGCAACCTGTCTGTTGTGACCTTCATGAAGTTTAAAACTAGTGCTTTCCTGTTCTAAAAGCCGCAAGCCCTCTTAGTCCAGCTTGAAGTTACAGTAGAGAGTTACACTGAAGTACTGAAAGCATTTCTTTTCTTGTACCATCTTGGAAGCAGTGGCATAGGTGAAAGTGATTTGAGGAAACTAGAAGTTGCTTTGTTTGTTACCTGAACTGTCTGGCTCACGTTTCCCACCAGTGCGCTGGGAGAGATCCTTGGGTGCTATCGCTAGAGGCAGAACCCAGCCGATGACAGCGGAGGCGGTGCGAGACAAATGGGAGAAGGTCTGTGACTTTGACAACGCCAGCAAACCCAGAACTATCCAAGGTAAAGGACACTTTGGTAATGCCTGTAGCTCGGGCAAGCAAAGCGTGGAGGAGAATGCTTGCTTGTGACCCATCTGCTGACACTACTTCAGAATTCTACAGAACCAGTGAATTCTTGTGTAAACGTGTGACATTTGTCATTTACCGTTGCATTACAGTCAGATCTTTTTAAGGAAACGTTTGTGTTCTTACTTGTAGAACTAAGACAGTTTGATCTTTCTTCATTGTTTCTAGGGAAGCGACATGACTCTCTTTTTGGTATTACAGCCAGACTAATAGTAGTGTTTTGTTTGATTGCACCTACATACCAATAGTAGCCTTGTAATAGAGAGGCTGTATTTTCTTTTCAGTCCTGGAGTATTGGCTCCTCTCCGTATCAAAAAACTCTCTGGTTAAGTCATTTGGTATAGCACAGCAAAGAAGTTCTTTTCTGCCTTATGTTGCTGTGTAACATCACCCCCTTCGCTGGTGATCAAGATGACTCTCTATTCCAATATTTTGTTTAGTTTCTTTGTTCCTTCCCATTATATGTTTGGGGTTTTTTTAGCCAAAATGACTCTGATCCCTCCTGCTGCCGTACTTGCTTCTCTTTCATCTTCCAAGCTTTCTCTTTGTTGTCTTATGTCTCTGTTTAGATCTGTTTGTCATTGTTCATAAATGAACCATACAGACTTAATTTTCCTGACTGCTTTCCAAGATTTCGCAAGATGTTACCTTTAGTTTGCTAGTGTGAGTTACACATGCTAATCATTGACATCACTGATGGCTGTTTTTTTTTTTCTTAGGCATGTTGTTATTTAGGTTAAAGATTTTTTTTTTAATTTCAAAGATACTTGGATACACTGTAGAAGTTTAAGCTGATGATTCTGAAATCCATTACGGCATCCCACCCATGGTAGGTGGAGCAGATCAGGTCTGGGAACACCTAGAGAACCTGAAGGTGCACAAGTCCATGGGACCTGATGAGATGCATCCACGGGTCCTGAAGGTACTGGCAGGTGAAGTTTCTGGCCACTCGCCATCATATTTGAGAAATAGTGGCAGACTGGCAAAGTTCCCACAGACTGGAAAAGGGAAGCATAACCCCCATTTTTAGAAAGGGAGGTAAAGAAAACCCAGAGAACTACAGACCAGTCAGCCTCACCTCTGTGCCAGGTGAAATCATGGAGCACATCCTCCTGGCATCTGCACTAAGGTACATAAAAAATAACAAGGTGATTGGTGACAGCCAGCAGAGCTTCACTAAGGGCAAATCGTGTCTGACTAATTTGGTGGCCTTCTACGACAGAGTTACAACTGCGATAGGTATGGGAAGGGCAACTGATGCAATCTACCTGGACTTGTGCAGGGCATTTGACACTGTCCTGCGTGACATCCTTGTCATGGGCAAGGACATCCTTGGCATGGGCAAGGACACCCCTCCTTCCCATGTCAGGGAGGTTGGATTAGATGATCTCTAGGGTCCCTTCCAACCTAAGCCATTCTGTGAGTGTGTGATTTTGTTAAAACCTTAGTGGTAAGTTTTTAGATGTCTGAACCAAAACCAGATATAAAACACACTTTGTCCTTTCCCTCAGATCTTGGTAAAGGAATGTAATTAACCGTACAGTAGTTGGGTTTCATCTTTCAGATTGTTTTCAGTGATATTTGGTTTATGAATGTTCTCTGTCCTGCTATGGAATGACATTTTTAAGAACATAATCCCAACCTGACAGTTTCTGATCTGTTCTTCAATCTGTCACACATACTGTGCTGTTTTTTTATGGATTGCTAGCAGAAAAATGTTTTAGGAAAAAAGTTGTAGATGGGAATTTCTTTTGAAAGTTTCTCGAGCATTACATATGACACTCCACGTCGGTGTCTTGATGTTATCGGGAGAAAAAAAATCAACAACTTCTGAAGTAAATGTCCTTACAGTACAACAAAGCAGCTTTCTACAGTCAGGAAAATGTAAATATTGCATTAGCATGAGGCTCCCTTGCAGTGTCCATACCTTATCTTCTGCTTTGTTATGAACCTAGCCAAAATATAGTACTGTTCTTTCAGTGACATCAAGCCACGATTTCTGCCAGGCTGAATGAAAAGTCTTCCATTAGTTTGTTACATGTGAGAATTAGCGGAAGTATTGAATAAAATCCTGAAGAACTTAGCTGAGTAGACGTCTCAGTTCTATATTTAATTTTTTTTTGTAGTGCCAAAGTCTCTACTTTATTGATTGAAGGTATTCAACTGTTAAATAAGGGAAACTAATTGGAGTATTTGTGTTAAATATGAAAAGGTGCAATAAATAATATCTGCAAGTTACAACTCTCAGATTTCAATGATTTAAGTAGTTCGGTGGTGCTGTGAAGAGCAGTCGTGTAGATGCTTTATGTATAATTATAAAAACACCCCAATTAGATATGGTATTTGCTTGTAATGTAGTAGAAAATCCCATAGTCAGAAGTGTTAATCTTGTTTCATAGTTTTAGCATGCTGATCAGAGCAGCTTGACTTAATTTGTTTTCATTCAAAAAAGTGGGACTGTCATCTGTTGACTGATTGGGGTTTTTTGAAAGGTAATTTTTCATACATGTGTAGCAATCATACATAACCAAATACCTGGATTCATGTTGTGCTTTTTTTAACTTGGAATTCTCTTTCTTGCAAGCAGAGGGGGAGGTCATTCTCTTGAAGATAAATAAATTAAATGCTCCACATCTGAAGTCTAAATGATCATAAATCTAGAGCCCTGCCTAGCAAAGCACTCATTTGATTTTTAACTAAAGCACATTCATAGCTGTCTATTTAGGCAAGGTTTCTCTGCTGGAGATACTGACCTTGTGAAGACTAAATGGAAATAGTGTCTCATCTTTGTTTTAGTGGTAGTCTGTTGAGAAATGAAAACATTTAATTCTTTTTCTTAAAGACAGTTTAAGTACAAATGTGATTTTTTTTATATTCCATGTTTTTGACTTTTTTTAAGCATTTCTTCAGTTTGTAGGCATGTTCTCTTAGCACATAAACTGAGTCAAGCTAAATAACTCCTGCTATTGTACCAGGATATGCTTGTATAGGCTTTAAGCAATTTTAATTAATAGGAAATTGTTAATTGTTATTTTATTTGGCAGTTGATGTTAATTCAGGAACTCACTGAACTTTCTCAGATATCATGATAATGTGAGTGATAAAGCAGTTTTTCCTGGTAGTTACCCTACAACTTTCAGTATGAGCTGCTGCTGATTGTGTGGTATGGTCTTTTGCCCAGGCTCCTTCACTTACCCCAAAAGCTGTCTGATACAGTCAGCGTGACTGACTAGGCCTGCATTTCCACTTTCCTTTTAATACCTCAGGTGTCTTTCTTTGAATGTTCTCTGTAGTTATTCCCCAGGCTTTGCAGGCTTAGTCCTTAATGTACTTGGAGAAGTTCAGGCAGTTCCTCTACTCCCACACAGTTCTGTTCTAGGCCTGCTAACTGCCAAAATACACAATTGCTAGTGCACTCACTACATGATGGCTTTTTAACAACAAAAAAATCTGAGAACAGACTTTTTTTAGAAGCTGTATGAGAATTTAGGGATTAGGAAGCTGAAGTGGAAGATGTAGTTTTGCTGACATGTATTCTCCTGCATGCCCTTTGCCAGGAGTGGAAGGCAGCCATCTTCTTAATGCAGCGTGAGAGTGTCAGTGCCTCTGAGGCAGCAGTGACTTACCTGAATTTGCACGATGATGTTATTTGCTCACTAGTGATTAAACTGAAGTGTGAAGACACACTTGATACCACTTCAGAACAAGCTAGAAATCTTTCAGGAAGATAAGCAGGGCTTAATCAGAGCCTTAAGGTTAGGACACAGAAGCGACTTAGAGGGTACATCTGTGAGTCACTGTAACAGGCTCCCTGTACACCCGTAGGCAGTAGTGATTGCAGAATAATGTGACTTGGCATAAGCAGTACTAGAAAAGAATTGCTCCGGCTCCCATTTGCAGCTGGATCTAGTGAGCTGACATATTTGTCATGGTAACACAAACCCATGTTTTGAGATGCAGAGAGATCCTGGGCACCTGTGCATGAGCAGAAGGACCAAATTAAGCATGATACAGAAACTTCTGAATGTGTGGTGCATGTGCCTTTGGTCACAGCTGCATGCCGCACAACATGTTGGTCTGCTGTCTCCTTGTATTCCCTCTCAGGCAAAGCTAGGTCCAGTAGCTGCTTACCTCCACAGTGCACTCACTACTTGCTCTTCTGTCCTAGCCTGATTCTAGGAAGCTGTCTAGGTACAGAAAACAACTTGAGCATTCTCACTGGCTGATTTATGGCACATTGCAAAAGCTTATCTCTGGTATAGAGATACCGGATTTACAGGTTGCAAATGAATATTAAACACATAGAAGGCATGTGTATATGTGTGTATGCATACTTTGTGTGTATATAAAGAAAAATCTGGCTTAAGAAGAAACTCTTCTTAAGCTGAAACTCTTCCAGCTTCAGTTTCAGCTTTCTTTGTGTTTTTAAAAAGGCTTTAAACACTGGTGCTGCTTCCTCCATAGTTAAGGGATGTGCTTCTTAGGCAATGTTACCTAACTGGAATTGAGCAGAGCATTTTTAGAGATAGGTTTTGTCATTACTATTTTCAACCTTTGCTCTTCAGGTTAATCTTTCCCTGCTGTCTGATAATCATTTGCTCTATAATAGCAGACTGTGCTGGGGTAGTGGAAATTTCAGGTTTTAAATGACAGCATAACTTAAAAAATACTCCCAAAATGCTATAAAAAATAATTGTGCTAATAGAAAGGTGTTCCACTGGCTTTGTTTCTGCCAAAATCATACCCTTCCAGCTATTTCTTGAATATTGGAAGAACCTTACTCAGCTTGTAGAGTCATGTATTAAAAAGTATAAATTGTCATAGTTAAATCTACTGCTGACACATAAATTTCAGTCACCCTTGTATTTTTACATGACTGAAAAGTCATGTACCACTCGGTGGTATTCCTCCCTATTTCTTAGCATTTCAGTACTCAGAAAATAATAAAAACTGTTGAAACCATCCCTCTCAGTCTTCAAACCTCACTCACCAGTGATATTGTAATATTTCATCTTTCATTTTTATCAGTCTCACTCACATTGCATTGTTAGCTAATAACGTCTTTCATCATGACCTTTGTACTGCTAAATGCAGTAGTCTAATCTACTCTTTATTTGAAGGTGTAGCCCTGCCTTGTGAAAGATTCCTGTCTGGTCAACTGCTAGAATATTACTGTAAATCTGATTATCAGTTTCTTATGCCAGGCAGCAAAAGAGCAGTGAGGACTGAAATAACTAACACATTAGGACATTTCAGTTGTGTACTGCCCTAGCAGTCCATGGAAGATGAAAGGAATATGTCATCACTGGGGTTTTAATTGGAAAAATCCTCTAGCATAGTAATTGGTGGGAGGGGCAGAAAAAATCAATATTTTTAATATCTTCATCAATAACAAAGACAGTGGGATTGAGTGCATCCTCAATAAGTTTGAAGTTCAAGCATCCAGTACTGTGTCCCGCTCTGGTGTACAAGAAAGACATGGACTTGTTAGAGTGGGTCCAGAGAAGGACACAAAAATCATCCGAGAGCTTAAACATCTGAGGACAGGCTGAGAGAGTTGGTATTGTTCAGCCTTGGGAAGAGAAGGCTCCAGGGAGACCTTATTACAGCATTTCAGTACTTAAAGGGGCCTGTAAGAAAATTGGGGACAGACTTTTTATCAGGGCCTGTTGTGAGAGGACAAGGGGTAATATTTTTAAACTAAAAGGAGGTAGTTTGGGACTAGATAGAAGGAAGATTTTTTAGGCTGAGGGTGGTGAAACACTGGAACAGGTTGTACAGAGAAGTAGTAGATGCCCCACTCTTTGAAACATCCAAGGTTAGGCTGAGTGGAGCCCTCCTGGAGCTCACTGCAGGGGGATTGGACTAGATGACCTTTAAAGGACCCTTCCAACCCAAATCATTCTGTGATCCTATGATCTCTTTAGTATTTGTCCAGACACAAGTCAGCTCACCAATTTGAGAGTCCAGTCATATCATATGACCTGGAAGAAGGACTTCTTGAAAAGGAGATTTGTAGTATTCTGCACCATTATTAAATTAGAAGTTGCCTTTATAGTGTTGGTCTTAATGATGTCACTGCATGTAAAATACACATTGGAAATCTTATTTTCAGATTTCACCACTGAGAATGATAGTCATCTTACTGCATGGAAATGGGTTGTGGACGTGAAAGGCTGCAGAAACAGCCAGTTTTATTTGGAGGTCAGAGCTGTATTTTCCCTTGAAGATTTCAAAGTAATGTGAAAACTTTTCCTTGGTCTATGCAGGAAAGGTAGAAACAGACTGTTGCTTCTCCCAGCAGCTCAGTATTGCTTGCCATTCTTTCAGTTCATGAATGAAAAAAAGGATTAAAGGGATTACTTTTTAAAGAGTTCTTATAAATTACAGATCTCTTGTTTGGCATATTCTCACATTACATAAATGGCATAACCTCATGTTATGACAGCACTTGTACCCAAAGTTAAGGCTTGTCTTTGGCACAAGAAGTGACAACATATGTTGTTTTGTAGATATTCCTTTTGCTTCATGAGATTCAGGCCACAAATAAACAGTGATGATTCCAGCAGTGTGACAGAGAAGCAATAAATAGTTTAGGAACTCAAGATTCTGCAAGAGGGTATTGCAGATAACTTGCGGGGTATTAGGGGAGTGCTGTGCAATAGAACAACACGGTGTTAGTCTGAGCAACAGTGCAAGTCAGGACAGCTTATAGGGGTTTTGAAGTGGAGGAGAGCAGTGCCAAGGTAATAGTAGTTAAGGAATGATTTTGTGCTCCTCTGATTTAAACACTTTGTTTCTGTATGTGTTTCTTAACACTTTTTGATTGATTCTTTCTAACGCACAAGTGTTTAATAATGATTTTAGCCATATTCAGCTTCAAGGAGCAAGCAATTCTGGATGGCATGTCTTTACCATAGCTGAGTTCTGTATCTCAGCCATGCCTCATCTTGCTTGTAATATTTGCATTGTTCAAATCACTTATCTGTTTCTTTATTTATTGTTGTGACTTGGAAAAGAGCAGTTGAGACCACTTAATTCTATTGCAAAGAGTCTGCAATATGGAAGCACTGCCAATTTTCAGGTGTTTGTTTCTGAGACTGTTGAAATGTAGTGCTCATTGTCGTTACCGACACCTGATCCCCGGGATCGCTGCCACCCAACCTCTGCCGTTGGGTACCATCACAGACACAGGCTTCAATATGAAGGATGTTGCAAATGGCGTTTATTGCATCGCTGCAATTGCTTATATAGCACAAGCCACACCCACAAGGCCCCTCGTGGGCAGTCTGAGCTTTCCGTTACATCGCGAGATCTTCCGCACGCCGATCCCTGCCTAGGGCGGGCTCTGCTCACCACAACAGCTCATTATCTTCTCCTTAACATTGTGGTTCAGAGAATACAATGAAGTATTTACTGATACACTCCTCTTAGCTCGAAAGGTGGTGTGTAGCACCAGTTGTGTTTCAGGCACTTGAATTAGGTGAGTGTCACAGCTGACTGCTGGGTGCAGAACTGACGGGACTGGTGTGGAGATCACCTGCCAGCTGTTACAGAGAAGCCTGTAAAAGGCAGTTTTAACTGCTATGCTAGTTGCAGATAGATATTTATTTAAGGATGATTTGGGAGGTACAAGGCTGTGTCTCATTTGCTGGCATGTTTTTTTAACTGGAATATCTCATTTATGGCTGTTCATAAGTGATTTTTTTTTTTTAATTCTTTTTCTAGAGTCTGTAACTGTATTGAACGATGCTCTAAGTCAGATAGAGTCTCAAGGGGATGTTTCTATGAATTCAACAAGCTCTGGATCAGTGGTCTCTTCATCTGTTGACACGGTAAGTACCTCTGTATGCCAGAGTTAGCACTCAAAGTTAGGTGAAAACCTTGATCAGAGAGGCTTGTGTTGCTGATTGGCTTCTACTCTGGCTTGCTGTCAGCAAAAAGGAAGGTAGATTTTGAAGTGTAACATGAAGAAACAGATTAAGAAACATGTCCAGACTCCACTCCTTATTTTTCATATTAATTGTGGAAAGACTTGGGGCTAAGTAGACTGAGTAATGCAGAATGCAAGTGCTTTTAAGTTCTGTAAGCCTCTTTAGTTAGGAAATTCTTCAGAAAAGGGACAGGGGACAGGTCTTGTTGGGCAGTGTGGTTTTGCTCTGGCTTCTTCTCTATAGATAAATAATTTTCATAAGTTAAGATCAAGTTTGTGATCACCTGAAGAACCTGAAA
>NW_008601149.1:0-26391 GCF_000691845.1 Merops nubicus | reverse complement strand
TGGTGGATGAGAAGCTCAATGTGAGCCAATTGTATTCTGGGCTGCATCAAGAGAAGTGTTGTGGGCAGGTTGAGGGAGGTGATTCTCCCCCTCTACTCCACTCTTGTGAGGCTCCACCTGGAGTACTGTGTTCAGTTCTGGAGCCCCCATCACAAGGAAGATATGGAAGTGCTGGAACATGTCCACAGAAGGGCCACAAGGATGATCCAAGGGCTGGAGCACCTCCCCTATGGAGACAGACTGAGAGGGTTGGGGCTGTTCAGTCTGGAGAAGAGAAGGCTCCTAGGGGACCTTATTGTGGCCTTCCAGCACCTTAAGGGGGCCTACAAGAAAGCTGGGGAGGGACTTTTTAGGATGTTGGATAGGACTAGGAGGAATGGAGCAAAACTAGAAGTAGGTAGATATAGATTAGACGTTAGGAAGAAGTTTTTCACCATGAGGGTGGTGAGACACCGGAACAGGTTGCCCAGGGAGGTGGTGGAAGCCCCATCCCTGGAAGTGTTTAAGGCCAGGCTGGATGGAACTCTCAGAAACCTGATCCAGTGGGAGATGTCCCTGCTCATGGCAGGGGGGTTGGAAATAGATGATCTTTCAGGTCCCTTCCAACCCGGGCAATTCTACAATAATTCTATGAATCTGCAAGTGAAATGAATTAAAAAGATTTCTTCTGTTTATTACACTTTAAACAAGATATTCAGGTACCTTTTTAACCTTTGCCCTTCTGGAAATAGTACATTCTTTTCATTTATCAAGGAAAGGGAACACTGGTCTTGGTGCAGGTAATCTTATTAGCACAAAACCCACACTTAACAAGACAGAACTAAGGACTGTGTTTTTACAGAAGCATGCTACAGTGGTTTCCAGTGTGATCCCCAACCCCAGCGATTCCTGATCTTTAATCAAGAGAGCTATCCAAATTCACACCACTGAGGTAAAAACACGCTACCCTCTGTATTTTCAGTTGTATTTGCAGAGATGACTTTATTTGCAAGCAACACATTCACAATTAATTTATCACTACTCTAAGTGTGTAATTTAATCCCAGGACAATCATTTCAATTTTCAGACCATTCTTGTGGCCATGACTGCAAATGCAATGTTTGTGGCCAGTCCAAAACACAGACAAGATCAATGGAACTATATAAAGGCAAGCCCACTAGGGCATGTTAGATACAGTGCTTATAAAATTAGGCTACTGCTCCCATGGCCAGGGCTTTCTCTTGACACTGAAGTTGTACTGGGCTCTGCAACACCATAAGTGAAGTTTCCTTCTCAGAAAAGTAAGCCATGATTTTTCCAGCCTTTGCTCAAAGGAAAGCACTGTCATGTTGCTTTATGTCACACTAAAAGCATTTTATTTCAAAGACAACAACGAGCCACAGAATCCTGGAAGATGGAAACATATCATAAGACCTTTGTCTTGCACTGAATTATTCCAGTGAATGGAAGGGCTTCTATTCTCAGGAGCTTATTTCCAGGCGAGCTGGCACAGATTTGTGCTGCTTGTCTCCACCCACAGCCCACAAGAGAACTCCTTCCAAGAGGGACAGATTTAGTTTGGTTCTAAACTTTTAGAAGTTTAGAACCAAAGTTGAGTGCCACAAGATCACAGCAGAAATTAAAGTCTGTGGCTGCTCCTGCCTGCTCTGTCTTGGCCTGACAGTCACACAAATAGGTAACAGACTCAAGCACAGGTAGCATGGATACTCTTATCTCCCAAAGTACCATATAAGGCTAAAACTTACTCTGTATAACTCCAAGATCTGTATTATAAGCCAAAGATTAAAAGTATACATTATGAAAGGAGCAATTGCTGTTCTAATGTTTAAAAGATAAAAAAAAATATAGACACTTATTTCCATAAGAAATATATTTAATATGTGCCCATTACATGGCTAGGGTCCAAGGGCTATTGTGTCTCTGCATGGCTCACTGACTATTCTGTTCCAGCTCCCTTTTGTTGTGGCAGGCTGTTCAGCAGAAATAGAAAGCAGAGTCAGCATGGTAAGGCCACATTAACTTGCTGAAAATGGGCTCAAAACCATCTCTTTTTAGATTACTTCTACAACTGCAACTGCCATATGAGTCCAAAGCCAAAGAAGCAGGTATTAATTTAGCAAGCAAATTATTCCAGAATATGTGAAACAAAGCCCCCACTGCTGTTAGCTCAGGCTCAGTTGCTCTTCCTGTTACTTCTGTGCTGTGTATATGTGAGTTACGATTATGCAGCACACAAAATCAGAGCAAGTTCTTTAAAAGTGGCCATTCCTTTCAACAGCTCTTTCATGCAACCGCTGAACATTGTTGTACATAACTTTGTATTATCTCTGTGTAAACATAACCAAACAAAAGCTGTATTTATAAAATCATTCAAATTATAAAAATTATACCTCTTGTCAAATACAAACCATTAATGCTACATTACTAATGCTACCCTACTTAATTATGCCCTCAGAACTCATGGCACATTTAGCAAAAAAAATTATTTCAGACATTGCAGGTTCATAAATGAATTGACACATCCAAATATGATCAACAGTATTCAACAGCATAGAAATGTTATTTTCTTCTTGGGCATTAGGGTGGGGAAAAAAGTCCACTCTTGAAATACCTGATAGTTTCAACCTGAAGTCTGAAAAGAAAACTAACCGTACCGTTCACGTATTTTGCAGCACATTAAGAATATTCTATGTGGTATTACTTTTAATGAAATACATATGATACTGAAAGCAATTGTATATTGAAAGAGAAATTTACTCCTCAGCACAGCCATCTCACAGTCATTGAGAAACTTTTTTTCAAGAATGTCCACATGTCAGTTTGAAATGGCTGCAACCTTTATATTTTACTTTATGACAACATCACAGGACTTTAAATATTTGAGTTTAAAAATATAAGCAAATAAGGAGCAAAATGAGATATTTTCAAATACTAAAGACTGCCTCTCTATGGCTTGAGCTGTGTCCAGGTTGGCTCCTGACCTTGCCCTGGCACTCAAAAGACTTAGTGAGAAACTTGAAAGAAAAAAGGAGAAACAAAGGGGCTTTACACAAGTCCCCAGAAGGCAACCCTGTGTTTCCTTTACTTTTCCTTAAATAAACCTTGTTTACAAACTACAACCATAGTTTTTAATACCTCTTGAAAGTGTCCAGAAATAGACTGTAGCCTCATGATTACATGGTGGGGAGAGAGGAAAAAAAAAACTGTGAGCTGCTAAGTCTGCCAATAGAACTTGGAAGCTATGGAAACCCTGTAAGTCTTCCTAAATCAAATTTTATCATTCAGTTGCTAACAGTTACTACTGTTTGTTTGAATCAGCAATAAAAACAGAAGGGTCCAGCCCATGCAAGTGGCACTTTAACACAAAATAATGCAGAGGTAACATATTTTCCTACTGACTAGTTTGAACACATCTAAAAGAACAGTAACGTTCACTTGACATGGCAGCCATCTCCTGACGGGATAACTTTCCATATCATGAGGCCAACAAAAATGCACAGTTACACCTTCTGGTTAAATTGCCACCTCTCATTGACAACCGTAAGACCAGAGGATAATCAGGCTCTTAAAGCGCTGGGTGGGCACAAGGACCAACACCACAGCAGCATCTGCTATAAATGCTGTCTCCTTGCCTTCTAAAAATGGTCACAGTGTATGGTGGAGCTTGTATCCCCTGTAACAGCTGGTTTCATGTAAATATGACTTTCTGCTAATGCAGCTGAAACACAGCAGGCATTTGTTTTGATGCCTGATTTAATACGTATGTGAAGGATCAAGAGTTTTGGAAAAACAGAGATGAATTTTAAATTATTTAGAAGTAAAGAATTTGCATCTTCCCACATAGAAAACTGGTAATTTGAAAGCTGATAAACACAACCTCTTCCCCTTCATTTCTAGGACAAAACAAAACTCAAAGTATTCAAAGTTATCATACTCAAGCACCTAGCAAAGAAGACTCGTCCTGGCAAGTTTTCAGTTGTTATAGCAAAATACTGCTAGGTAGCACACTTAGAGCATGAAAATCAGCAAGTTCTAAGTTTATACCAATTTCAGACTTTGAAACTAGAATAATAAGATTCATGCACAAAGGAAACATGCTGTCCTCTCATCATGGTCTAACTGGGGCACAGCAGGAAAAGCAACAAGAAACACGACTGTTTGGGTCAATGACTGTACATAACCTGGGCACCATATTCCATTTAAAAACTAGGAAGTTTTGATGCATAGTGCAGTCAGGGGTCCATAAAGCTCATTTAACAAAGGACATTCCAGAACAAAGAGACAGTAATTTCTAGTGTTCAACCTGGAATAAAACAATCACTTCAGATGCAAGAGGTTCCATTGCCAACTCTCTTGAGCCACCTCCCTTTTAATGAGTTGGAAATTCAGCTGCAGCACCCCACCCCATCAAAATTAAGCCCACACCCCTACTTTCAAGCAGAAAGACATTTTACAGAAGTTTAATTTACCCGACACTGGAATAGTCACAAGCACTTGTCAGCTGAAGAGGACAGAGAACAACTCAGGTATCTATCCTCAGGTTCCATCTTGATCATCTTCAGCCCCAAAAAAAAAATCCCACCATTAATAAAGAAACAGGTACAATGGATCAGGAAAACCCTGGTTTTTTTCCATCAGCCAAAACAACACTGAAAGACACCGTAGAATTTGTGGGGATTTGGGGGGTTGGGTTGGTTTTTGTTTGTTTGTTTGTTTTTTTGGGAGGGGGGCTGGGAGGGGAAGGAAGAGGGGTGTTTTTTTATACAAGGGAAAAACACCAGACTGAGGCAGGGGCAGCTCCTAGATCTGGAGCAAGAAGAACTCTGAAGCATGGTATAAATTGGAAGTTGTTTGAGCTGTTACTGATACTAGGGCCATTGGCATCAAATTTAATTCTCTGTCAGTAGCATAGAGAAGAACAAAGAAATAATTCAGGAGTAAGTCATCATGCGTTGACATCAAAACAGAGCTGGAACTATGAAACACTGCTTAACAGTCAAGCTCTGCACTTGAGTGTTTTCCAGTGCTTAATTCTGAATATGTTAGTATTCAAAGCACACTTTCCACACCCTCTTTCGCAGACATTGCCTATGCAAAAAGAGGTTTGCAATAATCCACACTAGCCAAACCATAACATATTACATAGGGGAAAGAAACAGTCATAGAGTACAGTGGGTAGTAGTGTGCTGTTTAGCCTATGAGGCAAAGGAACACAAACCATGAAAATGCAGTATCTATTCTCACACGAACATTTAAGATATAAAAAACCTTGAGCATTTACAAAATATTCTGGGGTTGTACTTGCAAAGTGATAAGTAATAAAACTACTTTTTTTTTTTTTTTTCCTTTCACCTTCACACAACATCAAAAAAGCTTACAAATGGTTCACCTACAATTAAGATCTATTTCATAGAGGATCTGGTAAGTTTTGTCACAGCAGAAAACCACACCAAAAATGAGTGAATTAAAATAACCTGTTAAACAGCTTTTGATCAAGACTAAACTCAGCTGCTTAGGCACAGATACTATGTGCAGCAATGACCACAGCACTCTGATATGACGATAAAAGTGCACTATTAGAGGCAGTTTAATTGTTTTAATAGTTGGGTTAAAATAAAACAAAAAAAAAAAGACTGAGGTGAGAAAATTTTGCTGTCTTGCTACGTTTTTAGGTAAGAAGACTTAACCCCTCTCCCAAATTTTAACTTCCACATAATACAGCATGCCCTTCTGGCTTCCCTTGTTTTACTGAAACTACCTGAGAAAACGAAAAGGGGCAGCAATGATTAATACAGGTGCTGCTGCCATGAACTCTCACCTAAGCACAAGGTAAACAGATTCTACCAAATCTTCTGCCTGGGAGATGGTGAGATTGCACCGTGCACCTCTCAGGAGAACATGCCTAAATCATGTAGTTGGATTTGTGGGCACCTGTATTCCACGTAGCTTCCCTGGACACCACAACTGCAAACACCACTGCTTCACTTTAGCTCAGGCATACACTGAAGCCACGGGAGAGCTGTCATATCATCCTGTCCAAGACCACCAGCACACTGAATCCAACTATCATTTTCTTTATGACTTTTCCTACTCTTTGTCATTCCCCCACACACCCTGCCTAGTATGTTCTGCCTAAAATCACAAGTCTTAAAACAACTTATTTAGCAAAAGTTTTGGCATTTTCACCACGTTTCTCCTCCAAGCTTTACTACTGAAAACATATGTTGACCATACTTGAGCAGAGCAGCACCATACCGCTTCTCTCAATCCCCGCTACAGTATGAATTAAGTAGAGTTTTATTTATGTTCTAACTTAAAAGTTGGACATTGTTGACACACATTTTATGCATGCCACAGTGATGCTGTTCTGGTATGCACAGGCCAATTTCTACCACAGAGATGGCTGGCTGTCAATCACAGTTGAAGAGATGTCTTAAGTAAGTTTTTTCTTCTGAACATCAAAGACACTGAGATCTTCCAAGCAGCCTGTGAAGTTTTGGTACAGAGCTAAAGCTTCTCGTACACTAGTTGTGTACCAAAGGAAAACTTTTGATACACACCTTCAGGGTAAAATAAAGAAGTATTTTTGTCTAAATGCTTTAGTTAACCTTCAGACCACAGGACAAACAGATTCTGCAGTCAGATTCTGAATCTTTATACAAAGAAAAAAAAGAGTTAGCTTAGGTGCCAATAAAGCTTTCAGGGAAGCCAAAGTGTCATGAAAGGAACAAAAATTAACAATGACTGTTCTTTGCAGGAGGGATAAAGGGATAATAACAAGACCATGCAACTTCTATACACCACATTTTGTTTCAGGATATTCCATGCCTGAGCTTAAGAGATGATGTGGACATTGAATATACCTAAATATTTACCTGTCTTCCTGAAATAATTATTTTTCTGTGTTAAATTGCTAAAGGCTATACTTTATTTCCACCTAACCTTACAGTGCCAAGATCAGGCACTTTTTAAAGCACTTTCTATTAATAAGTCAATGGACATCTGTATTTTCTGCCTTCTCTTTCTTCTTAGGGAGCCACTGTTTGCAGTGAAAAATTTTATGCAGTACAGAGTTACTCTGTAGGCTCAGTTCTACATTTCCTTCAGATCCTACCAATGTGAGAATTAGGAACACTGCACAGATGCTCAGATGTGAAGACTGTGGATTACCTGAGAACAAATGAGAATCACTGACACCACTACTACTGCTGTCAGGTAAGCAATGTTATCCTATATACATTTATAATCCTGGTTATAAATCTGGCATCAATCCAAACCAAACAGTCTTAAAACATAGTGAACTGGGCTTATTGCACAAGGGTGTGTGTTGTGAAAAGTCATGATGGGCACTGTAATTTTCCCGAAAAGAAGACTACATCAACATCTCCTATCCTAATACTTGTACTTTAAGTGAAATGGTTTCACTGGGAAATTGAAAAGAAATTCACACAAGCCAGATTTTTTTCATATCAGATGAATTACTTTGGAAAAAAAATAATTAAAATTCATCAGATGTGATCAATGCAAAATATTCAGCACTACTCAGCAAAGTTGAGTGACACAGGGCATATACTTCTCAACAACAAACACACTGGCACAGTCTCACTTTGAAATCGCAGACTAATGTCTGATCATAGGAATTTACAGACACCAAATAAAAAGTTATTTCCTATACTTTGCATATACCAAATGGTTCTTTCCGCTAGATCAGTCAGGTTTGCCTCCCAATCCATGCCAGAGATCAAACTTTATCCTTCAGACAATAAGATTCATCAGGAATTGCATAAACATATCTCATTATTTTAAAATTTAGGTTCAAGACTAGATTTCTTCTAGTATTTTACTTTCAAAAGCAATTTCACATCATTCTTTCTAACATGGAAAATACTGCCAAACTACACGGTCAAAGCTAGAAGTCTTTCCATGCATGATGTATCATACCACACCAGCTCTCTACAACAAAGGCAACTGCTCTGTACAACAGCACCAAGCATTACCAAGGTTGTCCCTGTACTCCTGCAGAGGCACTGTGTGCCCTCATTTGCAAGAAAGGAAGTAATCTGTAGCCTGGTTTGGGGATTTTTTCCCCATTGGTTTTAGAAAGCTGAGCCTGTTCTTCGAAGGACTTGCTTGTATCAGCTGGAAGACAGTTGATGCTATAGACTGGGTCGAAAATAAGAACAATAAAGATCAACATCATTGCACAACCTCCTGGCCTGCAAAGCAATAAAACACACTGCACTCAGAATCTGCCAGCTGACATAACTACAGGGTGCTTCTGTGATGAATGTAAGGACTGATTTAAAGCATTCATTCTTATGTGCATGTTACAAGGGAGAAGGATATTAGGAGAGCTCTCCTACACAGCTGAGAAAGCAAGGCAGAGAGACAAAAATATAAGAAAGATAACAAAAGAAAAAGGACAACAGAGGGCCAAACGGAGGGCCAGATAGTGACTCCAAACCCCAAATCTTGTTTATGTTCCCTGTGCCTATCAGATCTTCAGAGAATGAAAGGATTGGATAAGAAGAGCAGGTGTAACATCTTTCTTCTGATCTTGTTCTTTTCCAGTCTCTGTTACTAGCTTAAGGAGTTTAATGGTTCACACCGTGGAAAACCACAGAGAGGGCTGGAGGGAGGTAATCAAGCCACTTCCTTCTCCAAATACTGTAAGGAAAACTGGAAGGAAGACGGTGCGCACAAAAAGAACAGCCTGCAAGTTCTGACTATTTCTGAAAGCTTCCTAACATGGAAAAAGAATGGCACAGAAAAGAAAATGGATGGATCTCATCTCACTTAAATGGCCACTAATCTATTCTTTCTGATATCTGCAACAGACCCTGGCAGCCAGAGATGGGCCTCTTCAAAGTCAGGAGTAAAAACTTGCACAGCTGTGATGCATGTAACCACATACCATTCACATACACATATCTAACTTAAAAGGAAATACTGAGAAATAGTATTTTCTTCCTCATCCATATGATGCCAGAGAAAAACATCAATCAGCACACTAAAAATCCTAGAACGGTGTTAATGCAAGCATGAGAATAAAGACTTTTCTGTCCTTCAAGGTTATGCACAATATCAAACAGAATCTGCTTCATAGGTTCTGTTCTTTCAGGTGAAACAAGATAGAGTGGAACACTTGCTCTGTCCACACAGACAATACAAGGCTTCCAAGTTTCTGCTGTGATGGGCTGCCAGTTGTTTTACCCGAAGGCATTAGGAATGCTGGCTTGTCTTTGTCTCTTCCTCTTTTCCATCATATGCCCAAGTTCATGGCAAGGCAACCGGATTACTGGTAAAATTTAATAAGATTAATGTAGTAAAAATCCTGCCTGCTCAGGCTTTCCCTGAAGACAAAATAAAGTAAAACAAGCAAGAGAAGTAATGTACCTAAATAAGCTGGGAGGAGTTTCCACCTGTGTTTTAAATTAGTGTGTGAGATAGTCTAAAAACCACGTCCGTCTAGCTAATAATATTATTCACATGCGCTCTGTGGGAAAGGCCAAGCAGTATGCTTCAAAATTGGCTCAGGAGTCTTAGTCCAGCTTTGGAGACAGCATGAGTTTCATAATGACTGAACAACCCGGGCAGAGCTCAACACTAATTCTAAGTGACTCCACATTCAGTATAACTTAACTTTCAGGAATACAAAAGACAAAACCCCCAGACTCAAATACCCTTTTCCACAATGCAGAAAGAACACCTCAAAACCACCACCTGATCTGACTTTTCTTAAAATTTTATTCACCAGAAAAAAACTAGGAAGTATTACTAGCAGATTTTTAATTGCCTTTAACCCCCTTGGCAGATATTTCAACAGTTAGCCCTACATCCTAAATTAATCTAATGTCTTCTTCAGAATGTAGTCACTACCTTTGCATTTGTTCTACCATACACAGCTTTGCCTGATCATGTTATGTTATCCTATTTGAGGGTATGAAAAAGGAAAATATGTAGTCAGAAAGCCTTGCTTCATTGCAGTGTGTTTCACAAACAAGAACACTGAGTTGCTAATATCACAACAAATAAAACTGTATTTTCCCCTTATACTGCTTTCCTTGTGGTCACTGCATACTACATAAGACACTGGTGCAACACAAACAGTAGCAACACCACCAAGCAGTTTTGAATCATCTCCAATACTCATCTTTTTTCAAATTTCTTTGGTTTTGTACTCATGTATATCATTCTACTACTACAGAGTACAGGAAAAGATGGACAGTGAATCTTTGAAGCTGTTAGACAAACCTAGCAAAGTATGGCCAAGCAGCCCATTCAGGATCAGAGGTCTGCAGATCATACACAGGATCACCCCACTGCGTGTTCTTTGTGATAACCATTGAAATGGGTATTGCACACACCTGTACTTTGCACAATTATTATGTTCATAGAACCATAATAATGGTTTGGGTTGGAACGGACCCTAGAGATCTAGTTTCAACCCCCATGCCATGGGCAGGGACACCTCCCACTAGACCAGGTCGCTGAAAGCCCCATCCAACCTGGCATTGTACATTTCCAGGGACAGGTTATCTACCACGTCTTTGGACAACCTGTTCCAGTGCTTCACCACCACCACAGTGAAGAACTTCTTCTTTACATCTAATCTAAATCTATCCTCTTTGACTTTAAAGCCATTACACCTTGTCCTATCAATACAGGCCCTTGTAAAAAAAATCCCACTCCAGCTTTCTTGTAGGGCCCCTTTACATACTGCAAGACTTCTATAAGGCCTTCCCAGAGCCTTCTCTTCTCCACACTGAACAGCCAACTTAAGCCCTCTCAGCCTGTCCTTGTAGGATAGGTGTTTCAGCCCTTTGATCATCTACTAAGTCCTTCTACTCAGAGTTGCTCTCAATCCATTCTCCATCCAGCCTACATTTGTGCTTGGGATTGCTGTGACCCATGTGTAAGACCTTGCTGGTGGCCTTGTCGAACTTCATGAGGTTTGCATGGGAGAAGGTGAAGTAGTCTGCCTAAAGGCATTCAGTTCATCGACATCAAAAGAAGAAACAGACTTGCACATCCCAGTTCCTAGTTGTGGGTGCACCCAACATCCTACCTGTCCCTTTGAGACTACTGCACGAGAATGGTAAGGTTGCACAAGCAAGAGCTTTGCTTCATCACAGTGGTGCATCGTGTAGCAAAACTGTGTTGTTCCAGGAGCGTAAGAATCCATGAAGTCCAGGCTTCCCTTGGATGTGTGTCATTCACAGCTGACTGCAAACTTACCTGAAGTTTATTCAGGTACTTCTAGGGCCTCTCTACAGATAGATTCCCTGTGTCTAACAAATCACAGTCTCTCTTTCCATGGCATTATTTAAGGACACCGCCTTCCTCTATCTGACTAGTGTTTATTATATTAGTTGTCTTTCACATCTGTCTCTCTGTCATAGTGATTTAAATAAGCCAGGTTACTGCAGAAAGCATATAGCTAAACACATATACACTCAAATTAGCTTTGTGTGAGCATACGTGATAGGAAACAAGCCTAAAATAATCTTCGATTCTTTTAGGAGGTGAAGGACAGCATCCATAAAATCTCTGACCAGCCGCTATTAATACCACAATGTCACAAGCTCCACCCCTGCAGTCACCAAAGGAATTTCCTGGGAGCTGATCAGCTTTCTTCATCTCCTCTGAAATCAGATGGGAATGTCCTTGAAGCAAATATATCATTGTAGGAAACAATTAAGGGAAAGGGCAAGGGGGAGGAAAGAATGACTTATGTAATTTAGATAAAACTCTTGGTATAAGTGAACTTGTGATAGCCATTTAAAGCTGCACAGTGGCAGAAGGCACAATTTTCAGATGTAACCTCTTCTCTGGTAGCAGTGCTGGAGAAGCATGAGGTAGGCCATTGCCTACACTTTAGCAGAAAAGGAGAGAAAAACCTGTGTGGCACTATCGTGTCGACTTCTTAAGCCAAGTGAGGCATGAGCTATGCCTTGGAGGATCTTAAAGCTGAAGAATCCAGCATAGCCTGAATGCAGTCATCAACTAGCTGCAGGGGCTGTAAGATCATGCATGACTTGACATCCTGTATTGGATGGCATGCAATGCCAGCCTCCCTGAAAAAAGAAGAATATGGATGCCATCCTTCAGGAAAAAAGAGGAATATGGAATGTGGAAAATTATTTGGTAGTTGGTATTCATCAGCTCTGAAGAAAGTAACTGGAATAAGCCAGGCAGAATAACAATACTACTGAACTAATGCAAATGTTTCTAATAGTAACTAAACCAAACACAACCCACCTGAAACCTACCCACTGGTAACACACAAATGGGAATCTACTAGTTCTGAATAAAAAAACCTCCATATTATTAATGCCATTGTGCATTGCAGTTTTAGGGGAAATATGTTCTTTTAGATGAATCTGATTTCATTCTGTATGAGCTGGGTAACATGCCTTGGCTAACAGCCAGTAGGGTCCCATCAGTGAACAGAGATAACTGCAGAGCAGATCTGTGATGCCATACACACAGTTTCTCCACTTAGGGGAAGGGAAACCTTAAAGGACTCTACACAGAGCCACCTACTGTACCAAGGATCATTGATTAGCTAAGGACGCAGAAAACTCATAGTTGTCCTTTCAAAGCTTACACAGAGCTGCACCTGGAAAAAGTCCAGAGGAACCTCCAGGGCACCCAGGAAAGTTCCTTCACTGTAAGTATGAATCCCCATGGCAAAACAAACATGACAGCAGAAGAATTCACAGCCATTGTCTCAGCAACAGTCACCAAGAGGAAATTTGCTAGAAACCAGGAAAGGCAGATGAGGTGGAGGAAATATTAAGAAGGAAAAATAATTTGCCTAAACTGTAATCTCCACCTTTCACAGAAATCCACCTAAAGCTGGCTTAAATGAAGAACAGCATCTTGTGCACACCACTGAGTAGAAACATTCGCCCAGAAGCAGGCATACCTGGCACGTGGATGTCTAATCTGGTACATGTTGGCCCCAACTTTCACAGTTAACTTATCATTTTGCCTCCACAGTTATGGATGTGAAATACTAAGTGTTTTTTCTATGAAAGCACAAGTACTGACCGTATCTGTAAAGAACCATGAAAAGCAATCCAAGGCACTAACCGTACCTATTCTTACAGCCATACTATTGCAATGTGGCTGGATGGACCATCCTCTGTTATCCTACACTAATCTCTCTAAACTATCTTTCTAATATTGCTAAATGCTGTGGTATTTCTGCACTGTGGGAGAAGATCCAGAAACTGCTGAGTACAGCCATTCTATGTATACATGCTGAAGAGGTCTCCAAACAATTTACATTTAGCCACTGCAATTTGAAAGGCACAAATATTGAACCTACAGTAGATTACTGGAGGAGCTCAGTCACTTCCCTGTTTATGCAGCTGAGTTTCAGAGTATTTTCAGGAAGAGGAAGAATTAAAAAACAAAACAATAGCTAATGTATTTGGACATTTAAATTGCTCTTCCATAACCTTCTAAAACAGAAAATTACTTGTCATGCTACTGCCAAAATATGGCAGTGTGAACATTTATGTAGGTGAACTAAAAGAATCACAAAACTATTGAGCTTCTCTGTAAGCTTATGTAGAGCACCAAGTTCTATATTATTTTACACCCACTATAGTGCCATTGCACCCTTTAGGTGACACAAGTTTATACCAGTTCAGAGCTTCATAACAGAAAATGTGCATAGTGACATTTGTTTTCAACTAGTACAGGTTTATTCCAAGTGTACAAGTGGCTTTGTGTTACATGGAATACTATATTCTACCTTACATGAAGTACTTCCGTTACATGGATTATTAAGCATGGAATCACTGAAGCTAAATGTGACACGGGACTAAACAAACACCCTTAATTCGAAACAGACAGTACTTCATCACAGCTGATGGACAGACATGCTTTACTCAAGTCCCCATATTTAAATTTTGAACTCAAAATTAAACTTTAAACAACTAAAAATAATTTAAAAGACCAGATCTGCAAATATTAATCCAGTGGCTGCATTCCCAGAACAGTAAACGTGCACGTATCACTTTGGTATAACCTGTACTCATTTCAGCTAAATCTAAATTCTTCAATTCTTCTTTCATCCCACTTGAAAAACTGTCAGTCCTTCCACTGGGATATACTGTGGACACGGGCACCACATGCCTGCAAAGAGCTCGCTTAAGGACTGACACCCTATGAACAGTAGTGCATCACTACAGAACTATGTTGCCTAGATTTGAAATTGGCCCAGCATTCAAATGTCTGACTGACCAACAAAAGAAAAGATAAGGTTTGGACTGAAAAAGCTGCTTCTACTCTTTTATACATTCTGCTTCACAGAACAGCACAGGACAGCCTCTGCCTTGTGCTCCTATACATGGACCCCTGGTACAAACAAAATGAAAAAGGTGAACGTTGAGTTTCTGACTCAAAACCCAGAATCTGTTGAATCTTGAATGAGATTAGGTTGTACAATTTTAGTTACTCTCTTTCTTCTTTTCATAAAGGTAGTAATTTAAAACCAAACAGAAGTGTCTACTGACATTTCAGCAGAAGTTTAAATCAGGCCATGTGGCCCATCAAAACTTAAACCAAGTTACTATCAGTCCAAGATGGAGGATTGCCTTCTAATGATCTGTTCTATGAAAACCTACCATCAATAATGTGTACTGCTGATTGACAATGCAGTATTTGTGGATTTTCATTGTCCTGTGGATACATGCACCAACCATAAAAAGCTTCAGTTTCTTGACTTCCACAAGACAAGGGGGAAAGAAAAATTAGGTTAGAGCCAAAACCTAGGAAAGAAGACAGCTGGCATTTTTCCTGATATTTATCTTAATGTTTCCTCCTTGAAGTCCTGTACTTTATTGACCTGATCACTGCAGAGCATACAGATTAGTAACATGTGGGCTCAAAAAATATTTAAAAGCTTCCACACACTCCACGTAGCCTTGCGCACCTAAGGACTTGGCCTTCTACACTTGATAATTAACCTTCAAACTATCTGAGCTGTGGGATCATCCTAGACATCTCCTTCCACTCCTGAGGGAAGTCTGCTACACCCCTAGGAGGAAAGAGATGTCAGGCTGTAAGTGGAGCTCTGCCCACACCCAGCCACGTGAACCTCCACAGGCAGTGAGCAGGGACAGCTGGCAAGGTCATCAGATGGGGAGGAAGTAAGCCTTCTGTGGGTGTTGAGTACATTTGCTATAGACCAACCCACGTTTTCAGAACTGAATCCACATCCTCTACTGTCACAGGCCCAAATGTGTGTGTGGTCTTACTCAAGCATAGTTACTTTGCTGAAATATAGATAGTATGTAACAGGAAAACAGTATGTCATAGTAAAAGACAAGGATCTTGCAAAGGACCAAGCAAGGACTTAAAAAGGATTAATCATGTTTTCCCATGAAAGTAAAAAAAGCAGTATATCAAATTTCAAGTCACCTCTTTGAAACTAAAAAGGTTTTAATTAAATGAATTACAAATTGACAATCACACTTCTTAGAGCATTTCTTTCAGGTTTTGAGGGAGGAAAAGGGGGAAAAGCCAAATTTTCTCTCTCTGTCTCTCTCTCTCTTATTTATATTTATATCTCTTATCTTCTTTAATTAGATTGAGATTTAATTAAGTGAGATCTTAAAGAAAGCTTCCCCCCATCTGAGAGGAAATAAAAACTTCACTAGAGCTCTTTATCAATCCCATTCCACTACTGTAGTTACATTTCTTTAAGAAGGCTGTACTTATTGTACTGTATGTTCTTCCAGCGTTTTTGCTTTCACCTACACATTCTGCCTTCTCGAGAAATAGCTTCAGACTTGTATTTTTCCACTATAAATTGACATCAACCCAAACCCTGCTACTTAACTATTCAAGGGCATGTAGGCACAAAAAAAATGTTGTGCTCCTAAGCACACTGGGTGTGGTATTTGAATGTGTTACATTCCTTCAGTTAATTGAAAATTATATCTCTCTTTTCAAAGGTTCAGTAAACAAAAGGCTTGGCAAAAAGAGACTGAGAAAGAAGCCAGGGATACCTATTTCAAATAACTTTTATTTTAAGTATGCCATTAATAAATATGTTGGTACGCAACAGAATTTCTGCTGCTGAAAACTAATGTCCTCCTTTAAAAGGAAGACGAAAAATCAGAAAGTAGGGCACTACCAAGACCTAAAAACTTGTCAGTGAGCCAAAATGGAGATCTAGATGTACAGCTTTACTAACCTCAGTGAATCAACACAAAATTAAGATCTAGATCAGTACAAAAAAAGAAACCCCAAACAAACCAAAACACTCAACCAACCCCCACCCCCCCCCAAAAAAAAGGAACAGAAAAGCCTTTTTTTTTCCCCCCCTCTACAACAGATCCATTTGTGGCAAATATAATTTTCCAAGACTTCCAAGTCTTGTCTCCTGCTGATAAGCAGCTGTTTCACAGCATAGGTTTGGGGAAATTCCTGAGCCTCAATCAATACTATTTCATTTATTTACCAAGGTACACTTACCTGGAAAACAATTTTCTATGATGTTGATTCATAGAAACTGCACACAGTTTAACAGACACGAAATACAGGTTCAGGAGTTTTAAAAAATAATACCAAATGGATTACTCAGAAGGCAGCTGAACATTAAGAAAACATGTTTATATTCTGAGATATGCCAACTTTGAAACTGCCCATTTCTTTCAATCCCTGAAAAAGGATAGCCTTATTTTTAGGGCTTTTAGTACTGATTCTTAAGCCACTTTTTTAATGCAGCCATTCTACGAGTATTTTCACCAAATTTCAACATTTGCTCTCAACTCTTAAAAGTGGAATCTCAGATACTTTTTAACTTGTCTTTTGTTACATTCATGGATTTGCTCCTTAAAACTTAAGGCAGTCTGCTTTTCAGTTGAAAGATGTGGAAATTTTCAGGACAACAGAAAAGCACATGATAGAGAAGGTTAATTTCAGCTAAGTGGCGTTGGCACAACTGACCACGTTTCACAACAACATGAATACCACAAAATGTATTTGCACGGAGCACTAAGAACAGCCCTGCACACTCCAGCTCCCGGGAGCCAGCCCAACTCTCATCTGCCATGACACAATAGGCAGGGACTGTGCACACAAACTGTCCTCCCTGCTAAAATGTTAGTGCTGCCTGTCCCAGGCTTCAAGCTGCAGGCATGACTGTTTGTCTAACAGGTTGAAGAAAGAATTTTCTTAACAGTTCTACTTTAAGTGGTCAATGGGGAATGCTTGCCGTGATGCACTTTTGGCTGGGCAGCACAGCCTATCTACCAGAACTATTGCATTGTTAATGCATTTGGTACAAATTCAGGAGCTTGGAATGAAGTCTCTCTACACCTGACAATCTACTTCCAAATTTAGCATCAGAGAAGAAAAATAAATTTTAACACTACAATTAAAAAGAAAAAACATAGTTCCACTGGCCTCAACTCCAGGTAAAATAGTGGCTTTTCAGAACGGGTGTGTCACCCCCAGAGTGGAAGAAGTGTATTGTGCGCTTCTCTGGAGGTACTAATTCTTTTATTCACATTACTCTTAAAAGCTAGCCCACTCCGTCCATGACCCGCCATGCTGGTGTGATCAGATTAAACAGGATTTTTATTCACAGTCACAAGGCTCCTCACTGCTCTCCGATCTCAGCACAAAAGGTCAACTGGATAAATACCGGACAACCAAAACTGAACAGTTATGACCAGACATCCTGTTTGCTGTGAATTCTATTTTTAATACATTTATGATGTTAATGGGAACTCCCAGTTTAATCAGTTTGTTTTTTGTTATAGTTTATCCTGCAGTAAGTTAATCTAAAAACACTTAACCAGAGATCCCAGAGTGTACAGACTGTACTTCTCACTGTCTTCAAGGTGTCTTGTACGCCTCAAGCCATTCACTCCTGCCTTTCAGGAGCTCTCAGACTGTTCTGAGAAGCAAAGGCAGAGGTTTTCATGAAGACTTCAAAAGGGTCCCCCTGTTACCTAATCTGGAAGCAGTGTAATCAAAGAAGACTGTAAGTTTTGGATTCTGTATGGGAGCCAGGACATTAGAAGGAATACAAAACTCAAAACTGCTTATGCAGAAAACTACTAATAGTGAACTAGAATGCAAAACGGTACAAAAAGAGAAAAGAAGGACAAGCGTATCAGTAGTGGCATGGGATTGCTCAATACAGAAAGATGTATCCTCTTCCCATTGATTTAATTATAAGGAACAAAACCAGACATTAACCTTTCATCTTCTCCCTCTTTATTCATAGGCAAACAAGAAAAACCCATGAGCTTAAGAGAAGTTTAAATCAGGTAAAGGGCAGGTATTCATTACAGTAGTCTGTCTGTAAGCATTCTCCAGTTGAGAAACAGGTTTTCACCCTCATAATAGCCATTTTTTGCAAAAGGAGGAAATAAAGATGTTGCTGAAACTCAAGTCTTTCCTAAAAGTAACGAGGAAATGAAGGTAGGGTACATGGTGAGAAACTAATATGAAAACGTAAGCAGAAGGGTTATGAAGCAAGACAGGAAATTAAAATAAAAGGACTGTATTAGTTATGTGGTATTGTGGAGAGACTGATGTAATGATTGTGTACCTCTACTTTTCATTTCCCTCTAAGCTCCCAGTGCTGCTAAGCCTCACACCATAAGGACGCAAACTGGCAGGAACTACGGAGAAGACTCACGTGTAGACAAATAACTGACTGCCAGAATTTTTAACATTGTTTTCTCTAATCACACATCAATCTAAACTTGTCAAATATACAGTTATTTCCAAAGCACAACACAATTCTGAGTTTAGGGAATAAAAAAAAAAAAAAAAAAAAAAAGACTGTGTTGTGATGATGGGCCATTTCAAAGTTTAATAGAAATTTCTTCTTGATACTCATTCATAATATGACCTCAAAAACTGTCTGGAATAGCTGCAGCACCCTGCCATAAAGTATCATGGCAATATAGATATAAAGCAAGCCAAGGAAACAAATGTGAAGTCCATGTGGCCATTGCCACATTACAGAAGACACTTGTTAAAGTATTTTAAAAATATAACTGAAGTCTAAACAGAAAAAAATCAACTCAGACTTCAAATTATTGGTTGAAATAAATGGAATAGTTGTATGAACCTTCAAACGTTTTGAAAAAAGGGGTAAGTCCTTTGGGGGGGAATCCTCAAATGAAGGAGAACTTGGGCAAAGAGGTGTGAGCATATTGGTTTTTATTCTTAAGATTCAAAACCTATGTTTTTATCTATGTCCCTTCAAGTCCCATATATAAGAAGCTTTTGTATCCTGAATATATTTTTGACCCAACAAAGAAAACATACATGAAATCTATGTGCATCCCAGTTGCCTGTTCTATCAGTCACATGCTCCAGAAAAACATCAAGTAATTCTTGTCATGTAACCATACCTAATATGAAAGTTAGAATTTCAGCTCAAACCCTCTGGGGAAATCAGCTGGATTTACTGCTGATTTTTTTTGTTGGATTTTGCCAGTGCTTTGGAAAGAGACTGCATTGCAAAACGTCCACCCAGTCCACTTTTAAGTAAGCCAAGATGGCAACAAATTCAATAAACTGGAAAAAAAAAACCCACTTGCACTATATGCTGGCTTCCAGAATACAAAGGATACCCTGGGATGGGCATCTTTAACTTGACATTCTCTCCATCTGTCTTCTCATTCCCGTCCCCCATCTCGTAACATTAAAAGCAAACACAACATAATCAAGTAGTCAAATTCTCCTTACCTTACCTGCAAGGGAAAGCAACTTTAATTTTATACCCAGTTCTGGAGTGTTTCATGGGCCAACAGTGAGGCTATTTGTAATATTTGCACAGGAGAACACAAGCCGCCGCAGTGGAAAATGCAGGTACTGGCTGAGGAGGGGGAACATAATCAGGAAACCTTGAGCTTCGACTCTCCTTCTACAATTGCTTTCCTATGCCTACCTAAATGTCTTCAGCCAACACGCGAGTAAGAATGATCTTTACAAAATCTCAGAGGTATGAGTTGTGCTGGTAACATTTCACGGCTTGGTCACTTCTCATTTTGTGACTTATGAATATATAAAAATTGTAAATATAATTAGAACCACAATAATGAAAATGATGGTATATTGATTCAACTTCTCCCACATTCCAGTTTTTCCCCTGTCCAATTAACACTGAGTTTGGTTTGGTTTGTTTTTTATTAATCTGCAGGTGAGTAATCCAGAGATCATGTTTCTGTGTCCACAAACAAGTTTTCATAAACTTTAACAGATTCGCACAATGCTATGGCCAAGTAAAACTCACATGACTGTTATGTGAGTTTCAAAAAGTAAACTCTTTTCCATAGCAGACTTCTTGAGTCACAAGGGATTTTTATTCTGTCATGAAAAGACATTTTTACATTTTAATCACTAGGCTTATTCTAAGGTTTGAGGATAATAAAAACATTCAGATGAAGATGACTCACCAGGAGATAAGCTGAGAAACACTAGCTTTTTATTCATGAAAGGAATACAGTTAAACACTGGCTAGTGTGTCATTTGGAAACATCAAGTTGCATTGCAAGACAAATATGGGTAAGATACTGAAAAGCTGGTGTCCAGCAAAAAGAACAATTAGCATTTCAATTCCCTTACTTGAGACCATTAGTCATCGCTGACACCAGCAGCAACAAACAGGAACTCTGAACTCTTAAAGTCATTTCAGCTATCAATCTCAGTATGTTTTACAAATAATAACCTGGTGTCACAAGTAAGAAAAAACCTTGCTAAGTATATTTTTACAGTACAAATATGCAGAACTTGAAACCACTTACTTACCCTCTCTACATAGCGCAGCTCATTTGTGTGGTCAAAGAAAGGATAATTAAGTTTCAGTAATTCTGCAGCCTATACACGTTTAAGACAACATCTCTGTAAAAGTTTCAGATGTTAGTGCTGGAAATGGAACAAGGAGCAATGGCAAGGGTTACAGAAACACGATGCACTCAATTTCTCTAGTTCAAAAAGAAGGACACACCAACTACAGCAGCAGCTGCAGCAGAATGACCTAGGTGTGAAGATGCACTTGGACTTCCAGCTCATTTCTCAGCTGAGAGCTCAGACGTGAAATCTAGCAGGATATAAGCTAATAAGAAAACCAGAATTCCGGAATCTTCATTGCTCAGCCACCTGTCTGTCACAACAAATGTGATGTCATAAAGACAATGCAATTATGGAACAAGAAAATGATCTTTTATACACAGTCATCTCACTAGACTGCAATAAATCAAACTGCTTACTGTGATTTAGACACACAATGAGAAGAATCATGAACACCTCAAAGAGCACTTTTTTCTATACCCAAACAGTTAAAGTATGCAATCCCATAAAAACTGAAGTTTCTGAGTATTTTCTTAAAAAAAAAAAAGGCACCCAAAATATAGTAAAAAATTGCAAGCATATGACAGTTTGGAAGGAAGAGTAAACAATATTGCTTTCAGGCCTAGCCAAGGGATCACTGTTACATGAGGAAATCAAGGTTGACTTTTAAAAACCTAAAAATAATTCTAGGAATGCTTCCCATCTCAATGCACTGGACAAGAGAAAACAAATGAAAAGGCTTAATGTCTACACACCATCTAAGTCATTGGTATTATGCAACCTCCCTTTTTAAAAATACTTCAAGCAAATTCATACACAGGACATTCACAAGCTTTAATTGATTAAAAACAAGTGCAGAACATGAAATACACCCTGGAACTGCAAAATGGCATATTTTCAGAAAAAGTCCCTGTGTCCATGACAAACCATGAGAATCTGATAGTCTGTCCAGATATTTTTAATTAAATACAACTTGTTAGATATTTACTTAGGTGCCACTTTATACCAGTTCAGATCAATGAGCAGGACATTCATGCAAGATAATAAACTCTGTGTTTCTGTCTTACATAGTTGCAAACCAACATGTATCATTAGGATAAGCATATATATATATATAGTAGAGAATTATATGTACAGCTGTCCTTCATCATTGGATCCAGTTCTGCACTACCTCCAGCTTAGTAAGACAGGAACAGACTTGTCTGTCATACCTCTATGCTGTGCAGACACAATATATAGGCATTTTTCTGGCTTCTAAATTTAGTATCGTGCCTCCAACACCCCATCATTGTACAATCAAAACTATTTGCACTGAAAAAAACACGATTTAGCAAGCTTTAATTAACTATCATACTTTCCCTTTGTCCAAAAAGTTACAGGACTGCATACACTCATCTAGATGGTGAAAAAGAATAAGGTAGATAGTTGTCCATTAAATTATTATGCTTTAAAACGCACTAAAAGCCAACCTTACATTTGATACTTATAATCAGAAACCACTAACCATAGTCTTAATTCTATTGCAATATAAATACTGATAAACAAATCCTCGCATGCTCAAGTTCATCTTTTCAGTTACACTGATACATGCACTGGGCCTTTCATAGGATTAGTGGGAGATGAAGTCACAGTACTAGCTTCTGTTTCCATCTCTGCTACATGTACATCTCTGCTACACCAACCTGTCCATACTTAGTCACATAAAGCACTAACTGCCTCATGGATAATTGCATGGCTTAATTTTTTGGTATTTATAACACAGAGAGCCCTCAGGTGAACGTCTGTATTAGGACACCAAACCTGGAAGACTTCAGTCCATTTCCTTGCACTGCCCAATTTTCTTAGGTATCTTTGGACAAGCTACCTACCATCTCCATGCCTTGGTTTACAATTTGCAAAATTAAGATAAATATTTTCCTTTCAATTCAAGGACAGAGAATTCTAAGACAAACGCTACATATTTCATGCAATGGTAATAAGGTCCTCACATTAAAAAAAAAAAAAAAGAGCACTTTGTTTAGTCAAAGAATTTGTAAACACATAGTTGCATTAAAACTGTTTCTTAACACGACCAGGTAGTATGTTCTGAGATGTCTAGAATCTGTCAGATACTTCTATACAACTCACGAGTGCAACTACAAGCCGCTGTAAAATCAAGAGTACGCATGTTAACACAGAAAAGCATTTTGTTGTCATGTATGTTTCCTCTCCTGCCCTGATAAACAACCATGGTAGTTTTCAAAAGAAAAGCATGTTTAATTAATTGATAAATATGTTATGAAATAAGAGGGTGTATAAGAACAAGAGTATGGTATATTGATTACTTAGACTGGAAAAAGTTTTAAAATGCACCTTCTGTTCACAAACTTGAATCTATAAAGCCAGGTAAGCTGATATGACTTTCCCTGCCTTCCTTGTCTCTTCAAGCAATCACTACTCCTCAATAAGAATGCCTGTGTTGCTTGTGCTCCACAAAAGTCAAAATTAATTTTTTTTTTACTTCCTTCTATTTCTTAATAAGAATTTGAAAACCTAGGAGGCTTATTCAGGGTAACACCTGTTGTCAAGAACCAAGTCACCTTTATCAACCCACAATGAAAGTAAAGTTGGGTGACAAACTCAGAATTCCATCTTGTGGATTTCTCACAATATAAACTAGCAGACGCTCAGACGGGACCTACTTTTGCTTTAACAAGCAACAGAGCAGAAAGGAAATTCAAAGACACAGGAGGAAATTGAGCCTAAGACAAATTAATTCTGCAATTATCCCCCCTAAAATATTATCTCCCCTGACAATCATTTAATCTATGTTGTACGATATGAAAATTAAATAAATAAATAAAAATCACACCACATCTCGCAGTAACAGCCACTCCAGGCGATTATGAGAAGTCAGATCTCTTCAATCAGAAAAGTGGCCACTTGGAAAGCAGATCTTAAGGACAAATGACTAAGGCCTGGTTCCTCAAAGCACTCAAATATGAGTAACTTCACTGAATTTTTCAGAAGTCCAGCCAAAACACAGAGGAATCTCAAATTTAAACAAGACAACCATAGTTACTGTAGAATTGGCACAGAGTTGGTCATCTTTTCTTTGAAATAAACAGGGTCTTGAGCATAAAAATATTTAATACTCTCTAGATTTATTTCATTTCCTGTTGCAGTATAGATGAGAGAAGAAAAGAAGGACAGTCATCAGTCTTCCAAGTTAAGTCCTAAACCCCTTTTTCTCAGGTATTTGTGTTAGGAGTGAAGAAGGAAAACAACTGTAAGGCAAACTCATTATTTGGGTGTTCACTGCATTTGGAGCATGCAACCTGAAGAGTAGATAGGATACAGTTCATGAAACCGAAACACTAAATTCTGTAAGAAGCAGAAGTAATGAAATCCAATTTCTTAGGAACTTGCGTTTCATGACCGAATTGTCTCATAGGCTCAGAGTGCCAACAAAAATGTTTCCAGTGGTTGGGACAGTCATAACATCTTCTCCCTCATGCTTCTGTTAGGATTCCCAGAAACGATGGACCTCACACTTCCCCCTTTCCTTTATGTGGGCTTTCCCCACACTATCTCTTATGGGAACACAGCAGATTAATTAGAGCATTAACATGTTTCATTGAAAATGCCCAATGGATACCTAAATTAAAGGCAGAAAAGCGAAAAGGACACACAGAGAACAACACAGCATAGAGCCAATTAAGAACTACCAAAACCTTTTGAACTGCATTTGTAAAAGGTCTAGCCTTTGCCTTCTGTGCTCATATATTTATGTGACAACATTACTTAACAGACTTCTATAAATGTGCTTCTACTATGCAGTTTGTGAACATAAGCTAAACTGAAAAAAAAAAAGACACAGAATGTGGACAATAGCTAAGAGTGGTTTCAAAAAGTTGTTAAGCCTATTTCTGACAATGTGTAGTAAATGTAAGACTGAAATAAAGCACACATTTGAGACAACAGAACATTAATCCTCCTTCAGAGTCATTAAAGTCAGACACACCAAAAAGAACTTGGGGACACTTAAATGAAGTATTCAGCTGCCTTTACAAGTGTATATTCTCAACTAACAAAAAATTCATAGGAAATTCTGTAGAAGAAAACTTATGGAGTGTCTGAAGGCAGCATACCAAGTTTTTCCAAATGTAGTAAGTTGCTCCAGTTGCAAATACCCTGAAAGGGACAGCCTACTTTCTGCTCCCCAAACTCACTACATCACCACTCAGAATTCACTGTGTAAACACTGGTTGGGGCAGACATTTGAGAAGTATTAAAAAAGATCAAGTGTTTTTTTGTTTTTCTGTTATTTTGGAAAGAACAAAACTCTTCTCACATTTTCCACTTCCTGTTCTATTAAAGAAAAAAGTATTTGTAAGCTAAGCTACAAAGGAGCACATTTCAACCACCAAAAACAGGGTTTTATAACCAGAAACAACAACAGACTGGAAAGTTAGTGGCATTAACAGATCCCACTAGCGTAAGTCATCTTGTTAGTATCATATGATAACACGCACAAACATTATCTCATTAAAACGCCTCCAATGAGGCTGATTGCCAAATGGTGCTCCATCACAAGGAACATTCTTCTGACAAATCAAAGGAAAAAAACTTCTCCACTACAACTGCCTTTTTCTTTCCCACAGAAACTTTGTGTTTTACATTACAGTGACCTTAACCTTGCTTGCACTGCTACCATTAACAGTTATGAACCTTAATGTTCACAAGTCCATGGGCCCTGATGAGATGCACTCCAGAGTACTGAAGGAACTGGCTGATGCAGTTGCCAAGCCACTGTCCATAATATTTGAAAAGTCCTGGCAGTCAGGTGAAGTCCCCAGTGACCAGAAGGAAGGAAACATCACCCCTATTTTTAAAAAGGGTAAAAAGGAAGTCCCTGGGAACTACCGACCTGTCAGCCTCACCTCTGTGCCTGGGAAGATCATGGAGCAGATCTTCCTAGAAGAAATGCTCAGGCACACGGAGGACAGGAAGGTAATACAGGAGAGTCAGCACGGCTTTACCAAGGGCAAGTCCTGCCTGACCAAACTGGTGGCTTCCTATAACGAAGCAACTGCACTGGTGGACAAGGGAAGAGCTGTGGACGTCATCTATCTTGACTTTGCTAAGGCCTTTGACACTGTCCCTCATAGCATCCTCCTTTCTAAGTTGGAGAGATATGGGTTCAATGGGTGGACTGTTCAGTGGGTAAGAAACTGGCTGGATGGTCACAGCCAGAGAGTAGTGGTCAATGGCTCGATGTCTAGCTGGGCAAGAGTGACAAGTGGTGTCCCTCAAGGGTTCACACTGGGACCTGTGTTGTTTAACATCTTCATCAATGACATTAGACAGTGGCATCAAGTGCACCCTCAGCAAGTATGCTGACAATACTAAGCTGGGTGGTGCAGTTGATGTGCCAGAGGGACAGGAGGCCATCCAGAGGGACATGGACAGACTGGAGAGGTGGGCTCAGGTGAACCTCACGAGGTTCAACAAGATCAAGTGCAGGCTCCTGCACCTGGGGAAGGGCAATCAACATTACCAATACAGGCT
>NW_008601148.1:0-16072 GCF_000691845.1 Merops nubicus | reverse complement strand
TGTATAGCTTCCTTTTGCGTGATAGCAATTACAATTGATATGAGCCATGAGAGTGATGCAGAACATACTGAGGAAACAGACCCTCGCTGTATCTGCCTATCCGCCATTTTAGAAAGTGCAGGGCTGAATTTTCATGTCTTCTACAATGTCTTGCCCCACTCAAGAGCAATCTTTTGTGGATGCTTTGTGTTTTCAGGCTCATTGATGCAACTGCTAACACCAAGGTGCCTGACATGTGGATATCATTGTGTTACTGATGACAGCAATAGATTACCAGATATTTAGTTAGATGTCACTCACTTCCAATGAAGATGCTATTATTCTTAGGAATATCAACGCTTATACCATGCCCTTGACTAAGCTTATGATGTGTGTCAGCTTAATTATTTTGTTTATTAAAGTATTTTGTTAATTTACTGTCTGAATCTTAACAGTTGCCAAAAACCATAAATTTCTCCACTAAATTAAGGATGAGAAGATTAGGTATATACCTGAGAGGTGCTGCTGCTGTCACAGCAAAGGGCTGCAAACTTTCTGTTAGGTGAGCACCAGCCAGCTATGGTAGTGGCTGGAAGGCACCTCAGTTTTGCATGGGAGAGGCTTTTAGCTATCCAAATATCTAATTACTTACAATTCCTTTTTGAACAACATTGTTTAAGAGCTTACCAGGAAAAATCAGATGCATTCATCAATCTGAAAAGAATTCAGTATCTACTTTTCCTCATTCATAATCTACTGTGACAACCTGTGTCTTGTGAACCTTTAACTCAGTCACTTTGAGCAGAAGGAAAATACCAAATGTGTTTAGTTTGTAAGGAAAATGTTAATGCTTCCTAGCATAAAAAGTTGTTTCTTCCTGCTGCATGAAATGTTTATTTCAGCTGTTACATCTGGGGATGCCAATCAGATAACAGAAATATTTGCCTTTTAAGTATCATGGCGTTTGGGTTTTCAATTATTTTTACTTAACAATGTGCATATGAACAATTCCCCGTCCGAAGTGAGTGGCCTTCTCAGAACTGACTGAGGAATTACACACAGCTCATTGATTATATTATTCCAGACTAAGTTAACAATAAATAAGCTTTTAATACTCTTTTTATGTGTAATTTATTGACTGAATAGTTTCATATGTGTATTTAGTCACCAGTGGGAGGGAGGTTCATATATAGGAATATTTCTTATTGTAAGACTCTGACACAAAACTTGCAGCAATGCCAATACATTTCCTTAAACAAGCTGTTATAACTAGTGAAAACAAAAACTTCCAGGCACATACTGCTTCAGGTCAGCTCTAAGAACAGATCCACATAAGCATAGACTGAGAAGCTGTGCTCTTCTTTGCCAGGTGTTAGTCACTATGTGGGGAGGGAGGATGTTGACATTTTTCAATTCAAGTACAATTCATAAAAATGAAGCCAATAACCAGGAAGATGAACAGAAAATGTGTTTTAAGAAGCTTGTGTTTTAATTACATGTTTTAGATGTTCAGGAAAATTTGTGAAAATTAAAAAGAATTTGCAAAAGAATTTGGTCAATTTGAATCTGTGCTTTTTGCATAGAGCTTAAGCTGAGAAATTTGAGACACTGCTATTCACACTGAATAGTCTATCTTGCAACTACTTTAAATAGTCTATCCGTGATTACTGGAAGCAATATTGTAGAGAGAATATATATATATTTACTAAAAATATTTGTACCTAAACAAATGGCAAGTTTTAATTGTACTTTGTTTAAATCATTTTATATCCAGAAATGTCCCTGGCTTAATAAGAACTAATCTGAATTTAAAGTAGTGTGGGAAGAAGTTGGTCTGAACTACTTTATGGAGGAAATGCAAGTGAATACTTTATAATAATTCTCAATGTGCATAGTTACCTAAGGGTTCTTGTAGGATTTCATAATTTTCTTTGTATTTACTATACAGTCCTCTTCAGGTTGTATCACTATATGTGGTCTTATCACACCATCTTAAAGGTCTTTTCCAACTGGAATGATTCAATGTCCCTTTTACCTTGTCTTGACCCAAATTAAAAAGTTCAGGTTGCTATTTCCCATACAGAGAGCAAATATACTTTAGTAACACAGCACTTTTATTTAGTAAAAGTATGTTAACTCTTTTCCTTAATTAATATTCTTTTAATGAAAGTGGGAAAATTTATCATGCTTTCATGACTCTGAACTGAATTTTGGCATGACATACAATATATGGATTTGCTTAAGTCAGTGCGTTGCTCAAGGATTCACAAGCCTCACTAGATGGGATCCTCTCTTCTTATGCAACTTATGGCTGGTGGTAAGTACAGCTAGAAAGGGAGATATCTTCACTCTAACAGCATCAGCAATGGGATCAATGTCTGTTTCAGGAAAGCTGTTAGGAAAGAGAAGTCTTCTGCCATTTATTTCTTGCACAATATTTGGTAAGGCAGCATGTTATGCCTATTCAGAAGCTCTATCAAAGCACCAGCAGTGGAAGGGCTGGGTGGAAACAAACCAAACCAAAGGGGCAGGAGTGAATTAATGAAATGTACTGAAAGGTTCAGCTGAGAATTAGAAAAAAAAAAAAAAGTGATACTAAGTCAAAGCAAAACTAAAGAAAAGCAGAATGCTAAATATGAAACTAGAATGCCTTTCTAGTTCTTGGGTTGGGGGCGCAGGGATAGGGCAGAATAGTTTTACACATTTTTGTTGCAAGGGGCATATGAGCTGAAAGGGAAAGAAATAGGTCACAGGAAGAAGTACTTGGAAGTGTTGAGGCTGTCTTTGGAAGTGGACACAGAGAGGCTGGTTGCAGTTGCAGCTTTCCAGCACTTTCACTTTTTCAAACCAAGCAACCAAAAGGAAGTTTAATTCTTCAATTCTCAAAGCACTTTAAAATTATTTTTTAGTATTAATTTCTTAGATTCCCAGCTTTTAATGTGGTTGGGTACGTTTCACAAGGAGAACCACTGCAAGAAAGTTCATTCTATTCATTATATGAAAAACAGTCCACACAGATATCTGATTAGACAACTGCTGGCCACAGAAGGAATTGTTAAAAATCTCCCCAGCCAAATGAGATACTTCATTGTGCCAACATCAGCTGGTTGTTCATATCAGCCCTAATTACAGTCAGCTAATTCCATTAGCTTCTTAAATACATTTTAAACTACAGTATTTACAAACTAAGAACAAATACTTCCCTGTAATAGAGTTATCATTATCATAACCTTTTCATTCTATGAAGCAAAGAATTTTCCATTAAGGAACTTTTTTTTTTTTCTTTTATTAGGTTATCTTACACCAAAAATGAAATATCACTTTATTTACTTAACAGTATTTGCAATGCATCATCAGACCAAAGAAAAATATGAGAAAGAAAATAGGTGAAAAGGAACAGAATAGCTTGATATTCAACTCTTAGCAAGGTATAGAAGTCAACATAACAAGATACTATGTTTTTTCCATCACACCAAATGTTAGGCAAAATGCACCTGTAGGTTGTTTTTTAAATGTTAGAATGCTATTCAGAGAAGTGATATTCTTTACTGTAGTCAGCAGCTTGGCAAGTCAGAGAATAAGAAATAGGAACCATAAAGTGGAAGTGAGGCTGAACCAAAAAATCTTCGTCTGAACAAGCTCACTCTTTCGGCGAGTTTGAAAACTTTTCTACTTAAAAACAAAACAAAACAAAACAAAACAAAACAAAACAAAAACAACCAACCAACCAAACAAACAAAAAACCACTACATTAGCTATAATATTCTACCTACCTTACAAGAAAGTAAATGGAATGGGGTTCCTATTTGTGATAAAAATGTGTGTATAACTTGTATCATGAGGTCAGAACTGTGTGTCATAGATTTGCATAGGCTTGCATAGAGAATTAGTAACATTGTTAAAGGTGTATGAACAGACAAAAGGATTACAAGGAGTTATTATCTTTAAAAAAAATAATATAGTTATGTAATACCAGCTTGATGATATATGGCTTTTAAAATGATGATTTTAACAACTGGTGACAAAACTTTAGTGCAACAAGTGTATTTTTGATGCTTGCTGTGTACTTCGATATACTGAAGAGATGAAAATTTGAACATTGAGGCAAATGATACTGTAGCCTTTAAAACAGTTATTCTCAATTCCTCTCAAAGCTTTTGAATGGATCTGGAATTTGCTCAATGATACATTGAAGCCAAAGAACACAGATACCTCCATAGAAATTGCACCGAAAAGGGAAATAGGGGTCAGCCCAGAAAACTAAGAAAGCTTGTCAGTCAAGTTTTCCAAAGCAAGACTGCATCAAGGACTGGAGGATTTTCCAAGCAGGCAATTCCACTGTCTCAAAACTGCAGTCTCAAAGAAAGGGAATTACTTCTTAATCTTCTATTAGAGGCTTCAGACTCCGTTGTCCTGAAGTCCTATGAAGACTGTTGGCTTCTTACTACCCAGAGGTTCCATGCATTGGTATATATTTTAAGGGAGGTGAGATGAAGAAAAGAAAGCAGGACTGTAAAATAGCAGACTGTCAGAAAAAACACTGAGAAGGTGGAAAAGATTAAAGGGCAAGGAAAAGAGGGGGAAAAGAGAGTTATTAGGAAGAGATTAAAGGACATAGAGAACTGAATTGGAAAAAAAAAAAAAAGAATTGGCAAAAGAGAAGAAAATCTGAAAGTATTGAGGGGATAGATCTTTGCATACAGTGGTCTGTCAATATGTTCTCAAACGTATTTATTTCCTGCAATAAATGAATGTCTTAAAGTTATGCTCAAAATATTGTTCACAGGTATAAGGGAAGGCCACCTTCAATATAAGTAAACAAATTCTTGTTAGAACTGGAAACTAGACACAAATCATTATTAATCCAGATGTAACTGTAAGAGAATGAGAAAGAATAGTAACAACATTTTAGTTGTTACACGGATACACTTCTTAGTTTATACCTGTCCTTCTGGTGCACCTGGCTTCTCTGGATCCTATACTTGGTGAAGGAACAGGTGTTACAGTGAGCCATCAGCATCTAGAGTCCTTCACCAGGAAGAATATGATGCTCATGTCGATGTTGTCTTCTTGTCTTTCTGGGTTACACTTGGAATAATTTTTTTAATGTTTGCTAACATGCTTTTACATCTTTCCCTTTCTTCACTGGTCTGCAGCTCCATGTTACATATGAATCCACCATATGATGGTTGAGTGCTACATATATCTTTGTTTTCTTTTGTAACCCTAATATCAGTTTTGTAGTGTTCCAGGTTTGTGTGTCTCTAACTGACCACCAGTAAGTTGTTTAAGGTTGCCACTTCTTCAGTGCCAACCAAGCCTGTGCCCCATATCTGATCATCCCATGACTATACTCCCCTATAACACATCCCATGTCTCCACTTCTCAACACCTCTGTTATTGTGCCAGGCCTCTGTTTCTCTGCTTTATGTCATTGTGTTAAAGTTATGAATACTTTATTCTACACAGAATAACTATGCATTAGTGTTATGTGTACAAAACTGGCTGGAAAAATTGCTTTCTGAGCCACACCAGCCTGTATTTAGATAGGTGAAAAAACTCAAATGCATCAAGTCTTTTCAAACTCAAACATTACAAGCTTTCAAAAAAAAAAAAAAAAAAAAAGAAGCTTGTTACAATTGCAAAACTGCTTTACAGGGCTACAGGACTGTCCCGTTACAGGGCTACAAGGGACTACAGTGTTTGTTGTAATCCTACCTTGTGCTCTGTGATGGCACAGTTTCTAGATTTCTTCTGTACATGTATGTACTTGGAAAATTTGTAGATCCTACCTGGGAAACTGGGTGAATTAGTCCTTGCTTGACCAGCAATACGTAAAAATTCATCAGTGCCAGCTACTGCCATAATTATAACCCCTACAATGTTTGGGGAGTGGAAACAGGCAGCTGTTACAGGACTCCAGATATGGAGATATGCAGATATTTTGACAATGTCTAGTAACCACATGGCAAAGCCAGGGCCCTTCCCTGAGGACAGGCACCAAGACGCACAAACATTAATGGAGAGAGCTGGTGAACTTTGAAAAAGTCTGGAGGTCTTTTTCAAAGAATGGGCCACCTCATCCAGCTGCTCTGGTCAAGGACCACCTCCTGCTGGGCTGTTGGAGCCCAGCCAGGTATGCCTGAGGACCCAGGGTCTCTGCCCAGGCTGAGGTTACTGGCTGCCACTGTCCCATTTGCTTCAACCAGTAGTGAAGCTGACCATGTATCCCAGGGACACACGCATAGATATGGATAAAGACATACACTGAGGCATGCACAGGACACTGACACAGCTGGTCATGCAGGCTGCCACAGACAAGGTGCTGCCTTCAACAGCATTCACAAAAAGGACTAATGTAAGACATGAGCACAGAGAGGTGAGTCCTCTCCTTTTAGGCTGGCAGAGGCAAAAGGTCACTAGTGCAACACACACACAACTCTCTCCAGGTTCACAAGCACAGCCACATTTGCAGGCCCCTCAAGTGTCGGCATGGCCTTTCTGTCCACCTGGCACTCCTGCCCATATCCTGGGCCGTCTTACCCACTTCATGGGCCTCTTGCTCACTGGATGGTCCAGCTTGATGCTCACTAAGAAACATGCAGTATTCACACCTTTATCTCACAGGTACCCCAAACTCATAAATACCCCTGGCCAGCTAGTTCATCTTGAAGTTTGCCAGTGACTATATACAGCCCCTGCATGCTCACTGGGTTTAGGGAAGATACAGACACTTCACACTCAGCAGCCAGCACCAGCCACGTGACATGTGATGGGTAGTCCCACTTCAGCCATTGACACTGAGTCACTCAGTCATGCCTGTCCCTCCATGTCTGGCTTCTGGGGCATATAACATTCCTGCCTCAGATTACAGACTTCCACTTGCTTGAGTCCCTGGTACTGAGACCTCATTAATTCCAGTAGCTGACATTTTACCCCTGGCTTGATTACTGTATTTAGCCCCAGATTTCACTCACACACAGAGTTCTTTCCAGTAGCTGGCACTTAGACTTTGGAGCATATAAGGATGTTCCAACATGAGATAGAATGTGAGGTTTTACAAAGAGATAATTAAGAAAAGGTTTAGTAAAGAAGACACTAGATAAGGTCTTCTTATAGATAAGGCAGACTACAGTGGTCAAGCAGAGGGCTGAGCCAGAAAAACATACAGACCAGCCCCTTTTATACTCCTTTTCTGCTTACCTCCTGCTCTTTGTCCCAGGCTCCCCTGATGGCTCCCCCATCCTCTGCATATCCCTTCATGAGTTTGCATAGCTCTGCCAGTTCCCTCACACCTCCATGCCCAGTGTCAAAGATCTCTCCTGGTTTGCAGTAACTAACATCAGTTGCAAAGTCCAGGTTGAACTTTCTGGAAGGGGCACCTTAAGTTTCTTGATAGCCCATCAGTTTTTGTGGCTGGTGAGGTTATTTCTTGTCATTGTCTCCATGTTTGTTTTCAGTCTCTGTATATTTTGTTTCTGGTTTCCCTCTTTTTCCTTCAGCTTCCCAATTGACCAGATCCCCAGTCAGAAAAGCTTCCTGGAATAAATATCGTCATGCTTTTACATGTCCTCATCAATTAGTGTGATTTACCAGGCCTGATTTTCCTGATCAGACCAGATGCCCTTAAAGGAGAACTCTCCTTCTACACACCCTCGCAATATCTAGACAAAGTAAAGCTGTATTGTAAATGAAAAACTGTTGCAAAGGCTACACATGAACTATATTAAGGTAAGTTATCATTGCAAACACTTGACCAGGTGGTTCAAGTCAAAGTATCTCAAAGTTACACGGTCTTCAGTGAGGTGAAAATTGAGAGTTCAACTCCACCAACATATCAGTGAAGACTGTTCAAAAGAAGTAAGACCATGTGAACCTTAGAAAACTTCCATCCATCTAACTAAATGAATGAATATTTAATGTTGTTTATCTAGTTTAAGCTTGAATTACTCATAAGAGTCATTATTAACATTTCATTTCTTTTGGCCTTCACTAACACTATATCTTTAAGGAATGACAGTTTAGTGCTTTCTTTCCCATTGCTTTAGTTGAGAGTAAAAATGAGATGCCACATCATCGCGTGCAAAGTGCTGCCATGAAATACTTCTCCTTCACCCCTTTATCCACCTCCCTCTCTCCTCCTAAAGATCTTGCAGGTTTTCAGCCAGCTACCCAGCTATTGTTCAGAAAATAGTTATTTTGGTCAACCCTTGATCAACTCAGTCTCTGTGGCTGAGAAATCCTCTAGGATTCATAACTGAATTAATTATGGAAGTAGGATATCTGAGCAACATATCTTTTTTTTTCAGATTATTTGGGTTTTTCCTCTTGGATAATATTATCACTCTGTGTAGTGTTCAATTGTATTGTAATCTGTTACATAAATATTTTCTAATTATTCTCCAAAAGACCTTCCTTTTTTTGAAGTCTGCCTACCCCCTAACAGATGTCATCAGTTATTCCTGATTTGGCTGTAACATGGCTATAGATTGGAAGACAGGATGAACCTCCTTTTTAAATCTCTCCCTGAGCCATCTAAAAAACAGAGATCAAGATAAAGATTCTTTACTTATTTTCATCCTAGGTTTGTCTTTTCAGATTGAGTTAGAAATTTTCAGGAACTCCTTTAAAATAGTTTCTAAAGTTGTTTTCATCTGAGTTAGAGTAAAATTTGCATTGCCCTGAATGACACCGGAGATAAAGTACCACATTGAATCACTTCTGAAATTTTTTTAATAATAGCAGTTTATGTCTATAAAGACTGATCAAAGGCTGACTTGGACTACCCAGGAGTCTTTTTACCTCACCAAGCAAATCAGGGCAAAGGATAAAAGGAAAAGTTCACTCTCATTTTTTATATGGATAATTACGGATAAATATTCTCAGTACAAAGTATAGTGACAGCATACAATATCCCTTACTCTACAATTACCTTTTCTTGACTCTCATTGTACTTGAATCTGCTGGTCAGATGGCAGAAGGTGGCTATCATGTTGAAGAAAGTGATCATGTCTGACTTCCACTGTTTCTCTCCTAACCTGTGACTTCAAGCTATCAATAGTCACTAAGTGTAATTATTCAGCTTCCCTATAAAATAGTATCTCAGAGGAAGAGTACTGCTTTTCTTTGAGAGTGAATAACAATATCTGTTAGTGACAGAAGGGCAGATTGCTAAAATTACTCCTTTGCTATATATCACATCCAATTCCCTAGCTTTTAAGGAAAAAGATCCATTTTCCACGCTGGTCTTTCTTTTTGAAATTGAAATAGTAGGTTTAGAAATAGGAATGCTGTTATTATATAAAATACCAAATGACTGATATTCGCAGGTTTCTTTAATCAGAAGATGCTGTTGGTGATGTTGGATAAAATCAAAATCAAAGGTCATGGACACAGTGGCAAAGAGTATACTGAAGCTGTGTATTTCTAATATTGTATTCTTAAACGTCAATTACCTTTGTAATTTGTAGAGAAGGAAACCTGTTGCTTTTCCCTCTCTTCCTACTGATAGTCACTGTTACATAAATATAGTCCTTACGTGCATTGAATAAGAAAAGAGAACTCCTGTACAATATTACTTTTATAGGAAGGATACTGTTCCTACATTGAGGACAGTTCTTAAATAGTGCTAAAAGTTTTATGTACAAACTGAAGAATGCAAACATCAAATAGGTTAAGTAGCCATTTTTCCATGTAGACTAAGTAGCACATGTAGTTGTTCCTCTACAAGATACAAACTGTAATGAACTGAATAAAGCTATCTCAACTTTTAATCCAAAATAATGCCTTTATAATTGAAATTCTTCTGTGTGCAAGGACATAATACAGCTAGTAAAGGAAAGCCTGGCTGGGAACACTGTTTCCAAAGGTTTAGTAGCCCTGCTACTGAGGGGACAAAAATCCCATTTAGGATGGGAGGTTTCCTTGAACTATCACAGTGCTGAAAAAAATCCCACTAGTATAAAGTCTGCTGTCTGTGTTAATAAGAATTTTTTACTTCAAGGAGTCACTAAAATCCTTATGGGTATCTAGCAACAGATTCCCTGACAAGGTCCTATTCGAAAGAGAGGGAAGCCAATAAAAGTAAAGTGTAAGTGTACTGTTAATGGCAGATTCTTGTAGGCATTTTTCCCCAAATTATACCATTCCTATTCAAATACCATCTCAAGAGTCTCAGACAGTGTCAAGTGCAATCATTGTTATTGCAGTTGCCAAGGTAATCAATTGAAATCATAATGAAGGGAACAGAAGGAAATCAATAGAGTCTGAAATTACAAATAAAGAGAAGCTATCGTTTAAAAGCATTTGGCTGAAATCTTCCATATTAATGGAGTCAGAAATGGCTGTGTCATTCAGAAGCAGTGTGGTGCATAATTCACTTGAGTGCGTTAGAACACCTAAAAGCTATTGCAGCAATTAGGGCTGCCTACCAAGAAAGTGTCCACCTTAGAGGTATCATTGAATTGTTTGTTTGGTTCCAATATATTTTCATCTTTAAAATTATAGGTTTTTCCCCAAAAAACAGCCAGCATGATGCAATCTTGGCAAAGAGATTCTTTTGTTGAAGAAGCTTATTTAATGTGCAATGGCTCTTCTGGAGTTTTCTTTCAATTAAATGCCCTGCTCAGATGAAGCCCCACCCCATCAGAGTTTATACACCCTTCAGCGCCCCAGTGCCTGCAGGACATCCCTAGATAAATGGCATGGCTGAGCTTTTGCACTTCTCTTACACATAAATTTCACCAGTGTTCTCACATGTATTACTAAAGGCAAATTTTTGGAGAGCACATCACTGCACTTAGACAAAGGTATTTTAGGTGTGACCAAGGTGATATTGTCCTTTTTTCTTTATTCTTGGAAATTCAGTAACTACAGTCCTTGGGCAGGCAGGACAGCAGGATCCTTTCTTTGGCTTCTGATAGAGGAGTAGGAAGTGTTGAATATGCACTTCTGCTGTGAGTGCTTTACAAACCAAATGTTGTTATTCCACCTTGCAAGGCCTAGTAAATAATTATTCCAGAGGAGAAGCTAAGCATGATGTTAGAGTCTGTTGCTGTATTCAGTTGGGAGGCAGAAGATATGGGTCCCAGCTCCTGAACCAACTGGAGCAGGGAATTGAAGTATCCATTGGAGCAAGAAAGCCAGGTCTCTCAGAGCTAGCCATTTTGTTATGCAGCTATATTACCTCCCTCTCCCCTTCTGGTGAGCAAGGCAATAAATATTTAATAGTTTCATGCAAAATGGAACAGCTTCTAGAGAAGAGGTTGAAGAAAAAAACTATAAACACTCATTAGCACTGCTCTTAGGTGTTTCCTATGCAAAGCAAATTACCATTGTGTGACCAAGTTAGATTTTTGTCCTTCCTGAAAGGAGTGCTTGAACTGTTTTGTTGCTTCTGAAGAGGGAGATGGACATATGTACACACTACAGTTTTTTCGACTACTTTCAGGAGAAAAAGATGACTTCTTTTTTTTTTGCTTTTAGGCTGTTGCCCTTACCTCATTGAAATGTGACTTGGCCTTCATAAGGAATTTGCTTTTAAAAGTCAGAGAGTAGGAAGGAGAACAAAAATTAAGAAGGTACCTCCTTGCTGCCTGAATACTGCTAGAAAAATGTCCAAGCATTGTGCAAGCAAGAGATTTTTTTTTCTCCAAAATATCGATTGGCTTCTGCATGACATTTAATAAAAACTTTTCATTATGAATTGCATAACAGCAATTAAAATCCTCATCAAATCTATCTTAACTGCTTAAAGTCTTGCACTAGGGAGCATTTTCCTTGGCAAACATCGGCAGTAAAAGGCTATTTAATCTTCATAAGTGAAACAGTCAGTTATGCTAATTCATCTCTTTTATTGTCAGTTTACATTGAAATCTTGTACAGATCTGCTCTTCTGCATTAGGTGCATTGAGGCACACTTTGGCTTGCTCTGAGAAGAGAAAAAGCCTTTGTCTTTTTTGTGTCACACCAGCTGAAGCTAAATCTAATCATTGTGAGCCTCTGTGAAGGAGTTCAAAGTACTTTGCTCTGTAGTCCACGCGTGCAAACAGTTAAGACAAAAAAATATTTTCAATAGATTGACTAATTCAGTGAATCACTGCATAACCAGGTAATACAAATAAAAGCATAAAGAAACGGAAAAAAATCATATTGTTGCTAACCAAATCTCTTTTTTCTCGGGAAAACATTGAACAAGGCATGACAAAAGAGTAGTCCTTCAAAACCTCACACAGGAAAAAACAAATGGGCTGGTTTTTTCCCACAAAAAAAAAAAAAAAAAAAAAAAAAAAGTTCCTTTGGCTCTTGTTGCTCTAGGTTTATGATCTCTGAGCTGACCCTTTAAGAGATTCCAGATAAATGTTATCAAAGGCAAAGTTGCAGCAGACTTAAGAAGACTGTGCCTTCCAGTATCTCTAGCTTTGCCTTATGGCGTGTGGCTCCAACTTTGAAGCTGTGAGTCTTTTCTCGCTACCTCTTCCTGATGCTTAGTTCTAATTTTCATCACTTAGAGGTGCATCAAACCTCCCTCTTCTACTTTGTTTTTCTCCCCAAGAGGATTTCAGCTTTTACTGATGAAAACAGGAGCAACTCCATCTGTAAGATAGGCCTGAATGCCATTTGTATTTTTAAAGAAAGCCTTGCAAAGGAGGGAAAAGCCATTTTATAAAGGTCTGGATAAAAGCCAAAATCAAATCAAATATGTATTTACACTTTAAATAATGTGCTGAATGTTTCTCCACTGTAAAGCCCTCATAGCAGATCAATACCGTTTACACCATTCACTTGCAGCAAGTAGTAAAAGTCTTTCACTTCAACAGTTTCCAACCATTTAACATTGTTAAAAAGACAGCTAAAACATCAATTGGGGGCATTTTCTCCTAAACTGAAATGGATCGATTAGTGTTCATGACATTAACTGTGGAGATGCAGGATTAGGAAGGAGGTAGTATGGGAGCAAGAAAGGAAAAAAGTCTGTACCCTTCTTTTAAGTTAATGAAATAAGTTGTATACTTCTCAGCAAGAATAAATCTTCCTGAAAGGATTGACTTTTTTTATAATACTGTGTTAATAACTAGTTCTCTACACATGTAGTATGGATTGCCTTATAAATTGAATTCACTACATATGCGAAAGCAGGGGTTTTGAGAGTCTGGTCTGCGACATTTGTCATGTTGAATCAGTTAGGCAGCAGCACACTTGTGATCAATGCCACTTCCGCAGGAATACACATTCGTTATTAGTAAACTCTAAGAGAACTATGGACAGTAATTAAATAGAAATGAATTGTTCTAGGTTTTCTTGAGTTAAAAATCAGAGTGATTACTTAGTTCAGCTAATGAGTACCTTTCTGTGATCCCGGATCAACAAACAGTTGTTAATAGTGTGCAGAAAGAGAGTGGAGTTGGTAGCACTGTTTTAGCACTTACACTGCAGAAGAAGAGGGGAAAGAAACTTCTGAGGAAATAAAAAGAACAGGAGACTTGAATTCAGCATTTTCCATATTAAAAAGCTATTCTTTTTCACTTCTGCTTTTGAATTTCTTTGTTTTATCACTTTTTTTTTTTTCATTTCTTCGTTGTGTTCTTAATGGCTGCACTGTATTTAAACAAATTAAATTTACATAATTCCCTCTTGCTCTTTAACTTTTTTGTAAACTTTAGCTCTAGAAGACATGTTATACAGCTTATGGCAACAGAGAACAAATCTGAAGCCAAAAAAACCCCAAATTTGAATGGGAATTCAAAAAGGATTGTGAGATGCAGGTCCTTATTTGTACCTATCAGTTATCAGAACATGATAAGTTTAGTTGTGGAGACAAACCAAAGTTAGACATACAATATTAATACAGTTTATAAAATATGCTCTTTTTTCTCCAAGTACTATACAAGTGTCAGAAGCAAATGTTTTGAAATAATGAAATTTGTTTCAGGAGATACTCTGAGATTTTATCCTGTAATATTGTGTCTTGAGTTTGCTGAACCACGACTTCTGTCCAAGAAAAAAAAAAAAGAGGTTATCTGTAACTAGGTTCCCCTAATTTGGTCTTCTTCAGCTCATAAAATGGCAAGTAAATCTGAATTCACTATTTCTTCAATTTCCCTGTAAAATTCCTTTTTAAAAGAGTAATTATTAATTTCTCACATTTTCCACAATTTTTCATGTTTTCCACATTTCCTTTTCAAAGCCATGTTTCTGAAGTGGACATCACTACGAAAGAAGCACATTGGTCACTCTGGTGACCCAAAAAAACAGGACTCTCTTTCATCCCCCACCATCTAACAACATCACCAAAAATTGTTATGAAGCTTTAACACTTGTAGACACCCCCGGGCAAGCTCTACATTTAAGGCCAGGCTGGATGAGGCTGTAGACAGCCTGATTTAGTGGGAGGTGTCCCTGCACATGGCAGAGGGGTTGGAACTGGGTGACCCTTGTGGTCCCTTCCAACCCTGACAGATTCTGATCTGTTTTAGCAGAGGACTTTAGAGCCCTAATGGCTCAATGGTTGGACTTGATGATCTTGGAGGTCCCTTCCAACCTAAAGGATTCTATGATTCTAAACTGCAGGAGCAGCATGCGGTGGGTACCATAAAAAGAAATGTGTGCTCATAGTGGGTGACTGTCTGCTAAAGGATAATGAAGTGTCTACCTGCTGACCTGACAGCAAATCTCAAAAGGTATACAGCTTCACAGAAGCTAAGATCCAAGACATTGCCAAGAGGGTGCCACAATGTGTAAAGAGTGCCTACTACTGTCCACTGTTACCCTTCCATGTGGGCATGAATGATGCTGAGAGACGGAATCTGGGTGGAATCAAGGAATACTGTAAATCCCTAGGGGTGCAAGTGAGAAACACTGGTGCCCAAGTTCTCCTTCCCCTCATTTTACCAGTTAGAGGAAAGTGGGCAGACAGAAGTAGATGAATAATGAATATCAACTCCTGGCTACGTGGATGGAGCCGTGGTGACAGTTTGGGGTTTTAGGACAAAGGAACATTATTTGATGACTATAATCTGTTAGGGATGGATGGAATCCATCTGCCTTGAATAGGCAAGGAAAGCTTTGGCAGCAGACTGGACAGCTTGGTAAGCTTTATATTGAAGGATGAAGGGAGCAGGGTCCAAAATGGCAATGCCCATGCCATCACATCCTTCTGAGGAATAAGCCAGGCCAACCCTAGCAGTGACAAATGTTCCTTAGCTGCATTCAGAGATGAGAGCCAGAAGAACAACCACCTCAAGGGTGTGCATGGCTGTGGTGGATCCTCTTGCAGCCCTCCAGGGAAATCTGCATGCTTGGTTACCTCTCTGAAATGCCTGTACACCAACACACACAGCATGGGGAACAAACAGGAAGAACTAGAGAACTGGGTGTGGTTGCAGGGCCATGACCTCATCGTAGTTACAGAGCCATGGTGTGGTTGCTCGCATGACAGGAATGCTGCCATGGATGACAGCTGTGTACTTTTTAGGAAAGACAAGACATGAAGGCAAGGTAGTAGATTTGCTCTTTATGTGAAAACAATTGGACTGTGTCAAGCTCTGCTTAGGGGTAGATGAAGAATGAGTGGAGAGTTTATGGGTAAGAACTAAAGGGCAGGCTAATATAGGTGACACTGCTGTGGGTTTTTATTACAGACCATCTGATCAAGAAGAGGATGTTGATGAAGCCTTCTACAGACAGCTGAAAGTAGACTCAAGATCACATATCCTGGTTCCTGTAGTGCATTGGTGATAACTTTCTGACAGAGGTGGTGGAGGACCCAAAGAAGAGAGGTGGGACACTGGACCTACTAATGAGCAAAGAAGGTCTGGCTGGGGATGTGAACGCTGGGGGCAGCATGGCTACATGGCAATGAGAAGGTGGAGTTCAGGATCATGTTCAGGATCCTACTTACTGCCTTCCTGGAATCTTCTCTTCTATAGGCTGAACAACACCAGTGTCCTCAACCTCTCCTCATAGCAGAGATGCTCCAGTCCCTGGATCAACTTTGTGGCCCTCCTCTAGACTCATTCCAGCAGACCTAGCTCCCAGATGAGTTAAGCATGATTTTCTATCAATGAATCCATGCTGACTACTCCTGACAAATTTC